>NC_056735.1:297521687-297524187 GCF_019279795.1 Protopterus annectens
CCTACAAACTGTGCTTTGAGAGAGAGGAAAATGTTCTAAATCATAGTGCTGAGTTATGATCCCTTTGTTTTCTGAATCCACCAAGTTTCACTAAACTTATATGAGATGAACTGGGATTTGCTTAATCTTTTTAGACATGAAAAAACGTCTAACCAGTGTGACTATGAAGGATAAAGACCTTACTGTGGCCTGATTATTCCAGGATAAGCTAACCGATAGGGTGGTGGAAAAATTTGTCATAGCATATAATAGCGAGTGGCGGATGTAGGCTTGCCCATCCTGGTGGGAAGAGAGGCAGTCTGGCCCAGTGTAGTTGTATTCCCCTAACACATTCTAAAGAGGAAGAGAGAGGAGGTTACTGCATGCAGTATTGAGACTACTGTTGTGCATGTGGCTGTTTCATGCCACCTCACATAATACGCTTTATTATATATGTGGTTGAGTATGTATGTGAGCAGATTTAGGAGTAGCAGGTCCTTGTCAGCCACCAGAGGAGAGGTCAGACCTCAAAAGGGAAAACATCCGATGGCTGCATGGATGATTACCTATCCTTTTTCAGCTAATACCCTAAAAAGTAGAGAAATGAGAAGTTAGAGTTTTGTGGAGGGTGGCTAGTTGGCTGACAGGAATAGAGGGGTAAAAAGTATATTCAGAAAATGAAAAAGAGTAATCCCCATAATGTCATTTGCAGGGGAAAGACCACTGAATTCTCTAACTGGATATGACTTACTTTAAGGTCACAATACTTTGGATAGACTTTAACTACCTAGGGGTTTCTTCAGTGTCGAAATTATTTGGAAAGACGGGCTCATCAAATGTCTCTTTGACTGCATTTTTAAAAATTGCTGTGGTTAATTTTTTATTTTTGTTGTGGTTGTTTTCCTTCTTGCAGTGAATAACTCCTGAGCACTGCTGTTATGCCTGCTCTACAGTGTGATGGCACCCGCAGAGGAGGACTAGTTAAGGTTAAGGTTAGGGTGCATTTATACAGCTTGTCTTATATTGGTTGTCTGTGGTACCATGTTTGTACCTATTTGCTTTACTATGTAGTTTTAGTTACTCATGTTTCATTTTTAGGTGGTTCAGAGATTTTGCCATTTGCATTTCCTACAGAAATGTCTTAGAATAATGGTCTTTTACAACAGAACAGAACAGATTTTACAAACACATTTTATTATGTTTTTGTACCTTAAATTCCAGCTCTTCTAAATGTAAATGTTGAGAACAACCAAAATCTATGTGGAAGTGTCACTGCTATTTGGGTGCATGTGTGTGTGTTTGTGTTGGTGGGGCTATAAAATTTATCTAGCTAGAAATTATTCTTGATCAAGTCCTAATTTCATTTGTAAAACAACAATGGAGAACAGGTTACCATTAGCAGAGTGGGGAATAAAGCAGGCAGTTTACTATCAAGTTGAACATTATGTCTTCTCTATGCGCAAGTGAGAGAGAAACAGAATGTGCCCAGTCACTCTTCAGTGTTTACTTTCAGACTACAAAATACATACAGTATAGCAGACTACATGATCTGTATAAGCTAAACATCACAGCATTGTTTAAGACATGCTCATGCCTTCTACTGCCTTTTCCAAAATATTTATATACACTGGACACTGATGCCAATATTATAAACACATAATCTCTTTCTTCAACAGAGTGACTGCAAGGCACATTTATTTAGAACAAATAAATGCCTTAAGATTTCTTCTCATCTAAATTCCGTTCTCAGTGCAAACAAGTGACTTGAACTGTTTTCTCTGCTTCAAGGCTGCTCTTTTGGTTGCTTTTCTGTGAAATCAGTTTGTGTTCCCTCGCTGTCCATTTCTTTCAGGGAAGGTAGGCATTTTCCCTTTGATTAGTGTAATATTTTGCATATACTAGTTTTATCATACTTGTTTTTGAACATAAGTAAGGTTTTAAGACTATAATGAGCAAGGACGTTTTAGAAAGTATGACCTTTGATTTATGACCCATCAGTAGCCAAGCTGGCAAAAGCATGTTCTTTATTTTCTGATCCAATGGTTTTGTGTGCTCTCTGCAATACATAAGCAAGCTTACACACTGATGGTTTCAGTGTGCTGTCTTTAACACTCATTGCTTTAAACACATTACCACATTTCAGCATGCATCAATCTCGATTCTCAGACCATACATTTACTCTACTGTTATAATGCAAACTCTATTCTTTGCATTTTTAACACAAGTAGTGCCTACAAACATTTTATTATCATGACCTTGTTGTAACACATTCAGTGCTAATGGCTGAATTTGTTTTGCTTTACATGTTTTTAATAAAATTAATTTCCACAGCATTTACTCATATAACCTTTTTATCATGCTAATATATTTTTTTCTCATACGTAACTGAGTTCTTGCAACTTATTTCTATTCTATTTTTACTCATTTTGTTTTCCATCTCACATGTAACTTCACACTCTTGTCTGAAGTTGTTTAACTCTTGACAGATTAAGTTCTATGATCCTGCATCCAGCACTTCGTT
>NC_056735.1:297529187-297584187 GCF_019279795.1 Protopterus annectens
ACTCTCCAAAGCCATGTTACCTTAAACTCACTATACCCTCCTGCTTAAGATCCCAGATGATTAATACTCTTTTTCCCTCTAGCATTACCCTATTACCCTTTGCCTGACAGATCTGATGAGTCCATGAAAGAAGATACAAAGTAGGTAGTCATTAAGGTCTGGTTTAGCTCTTTATAAGAAGTGAGCAGGACAGGGAGCCATCAGCCTGCAAGCACTGGTAATAATCCCTACCACAGGAAGTGACTTGTAATTACATCACATATAGGACACATGATTCTACATGCTCTGCACAGAACATCTATCTCTGCTCACTAGTAGAATTAGAGAAGTGCCTACACCCTCCTCCCAGGCCCAGCATAGGAAAGCTGGCAAAGAACCATGTGATCTTGTACCTCCTTGATGACTGTACACCATCCTGCGCTGGTTTGCAAAACCTGTTAGTCAATGACATGTACACTGTGTCTCCATGCCAGCAGGCCACCATGCACACTGTCTTGTTAAGACTGATAGGCATTGTCATATAGAGCCATCAGCAAATTCATGAATGATTCGGACCTTGTGCAGGTAATTTAATCGCTGTGTATTTCCACATCACCCATTGTCTATTTATTGAGTCCAAAAAAAAAAAAAAATATATATATATATATATATATATATATATATATATATATATATATACATTGAGTATTGTATAAATTATAATATCGGAGTGACATACAGTAAAAGTCAAATTTCTTTTCCCTCCCATTCATTGCATCCCATTTGGGAAGTATACGGATTTATATTCCCTGTCCGATGAGACAAGATTCCAGTCACTGGTGTGAAGACAGTATTAATTTACTGCCATTTTCATCCACTAAGTGACAAAATAAAAATGAATGATAAATTAAAATCCCTCACTAGTAAAAAAAATATATACGAAAAAGCATCTACTGTCAGTATTTCTGAACGACAAATACCTTTCCAGCATTTTTGGCAGTTACATTAATTTAAATAGGGGCAACTATGCTAACACTGGCACAAACTGCTGTTGAACTGAGTCACCACAATGTCATACACACATGCAATACATCCTATTAGCATCTCTCCTGACTCAGATTAGTACAGCGAGACTGAAACATCAAAGACCACAAATTATACAAAGGCTTTGTTTAGAAGATAAAACATTTGTTTTTAAATTAACATCATTACATAACTGACAAACCCCTACCATACCTGTAAATCTATATGGCTTTATAAAACTATTTATTGTCCCTACTAGTTATAATCAAGCAACATGTAAAGATTCCATATAGGACCGAATACTAAACACTGATCCAAGTAACATGATTTCATGTTGGACCAAATCCTAACCACTGATCCATGTAGATACCCTTCCCAATACACTAAGTGACATACCTCTTAACTGTCTGGATTTTCGCTGAAGGTCCAGTTTTTTGTCTCTTTTTTTGGCCTTTTCATTGTGAAATTTGTAGTTTTCTTGCAAATTGCTAAGGACTGAATTCCTTAAATATTGGCAAATAGTTGATTTTCAGACTATATCCTTCAGAAAATGCACGCTAATATTAATGCTGTTATTCTAGCAGCTCTTTTTTAAGTTTATATAAGCAATATTTAAAATCTTTCCCTATATTTGGCCCTTTGTCCCCCTGTTTAGTTTTTTTTGTCCAGATTTCTTGCACTAACAGGTTGAAAGGTATGTTAAGTGACTGTATCCCCATATACTCTATGAGAACCTGCACTAAATGTGAAAAAATATCACGCTACAGTGTAGTTAAAAATCTCTCAAACTTTAATCATGACACTCTCATAGAGACACTAAAATTCTGTAACTGGAATATATTAAAATACTTTCCCTGCCCATGATGCCATCTCGTGAGTTCAATAAAATCTTCTTAAACATGTTAATCCAATTGCCAGTACTATGATGAGAATAAAAGTCAGTCTTACTCCCTGCTAACTCTCCAAACAAAACAAGTAATAAGGAAAAGGTATAAACCATGGAAAACCTGGCAAGCTAAAATAACGGTGAAATCTTTGTGCATTTACACAATGTACTGAATTGACAAGAAAACGGATTGCCTAAATTTCCAACATATGCAGGCCAAAGCACCTAAAAAAAATTTGGACATCCATAAATAACCTTCTCAATCCCGACACGACTAACCCACCTAATCCACATCCATCTGAAAGTAGTAAGAGCACAACATGCATATTTAATACCCACTTTAAAAACGTAGCAACATCCCTTTCAAAACAGAGCAACCACTGCACCCCCACTTACCCCTTAACACAGGTCAAACCACCACTTGCTCTCACAAACCTGCGTCCATAGCTACCATAAAAAGATACCTCCACAAATTAATGAAGATACTTCTACAGCTGACAGTCTACTGGATATGAATACTTTAAAAGTGCATCAGAAGCATTAGCATACCCAGAATCCATTCTCATAAATAGCACCATACAATAATCTTATTTCCCCAGTATGTATTAAAAATCTGTTATTTTCCCATCACATAAACGTGCACCTCCACTGAAGTGAAAAAATACAGACCCGACATGACCCCCCCCCCCCCACACAAAAAAAAAATAAATAAATTCTGGAAAACTTATTCCATGCACAATTACTCCAGCTCCTTCTAAATAACTATGTGATTTCCAACCTCCACAGAAATGATAAAATATTACTAGCATTTCCATTTCCTAGCACAATATATCACAACAGAAATAATGACAAGGTTGTTGCCTCAGTTTTTCTGTACTTTTCCAAATATTTCAACATTATTTCACACTCCAAACATATCTGTTTTTTATTTGTTCTTTGTTCTTTGTTGACTGGGTTAGTCCCATGTACTAAGACCATAAATATTAATAATTAAAGTACTTATAACCATATACTTAGAATACAATATACAATAAAATAAAAATATAAGAATAAAGGCAGCTGTATCATATGAAACTCTGTGCGTATAATATATTAATATAAACATATATATATATATATATATATATATATATATATATATATATATAAAATGAAAACATTATGTCAATTAATAGATCTTAATTTCAAGAAACTACTTGTGAAAGTATGATCATTTAACCCCCTTGGTCCCAGGCATTTGTTTTTAGCTGCCACTCAGTTTCTTTCTTTTCTAGCATGATTTTTAAAGAGCCACCTCTTTAGTCATTCTCAACCAAATCCACTACAAAAAAAACAAAACAAAAAACAAATAAATGCCCATCATTGGATATGGGAGATCAAACCAGACAGTATCTGAGACCAGCATCAGAAACGAAGGATGATGATAATTTTTCTTTATTTACATGAGGAAATTAAGAAATAACACCTAGCGGTGTTCTGAACAAATGTAAACTGGCTGAACATAAATAAGTTTTCTGAACAAATGCAGAATGACTGACTCAAAACACATAACTGATGTACTTGCAGATAAATTTAGTGCTGATTAACCCTATGAATATTCTGCAAATCCCTGAATCCCTTACAACAACCTAAGATAATCAAAAATATGTTCTAACCATGCTGTCAAAAACTTAAAAATAAATACCACTTCCATGTGTAATGAATAGCTCTAAAAGCATTTAGGAACTGTCTCTGTCCATTAGTAGCAGTGCCAGGGGCAGTCCTGGAGGAATTTTTTTACTACCAATCCATAGATCCAAGTTGTGCTTGAATATGGAAAGGGATGACCTTTGGTTTTAGTGGATTAGGAGACTATTCCAGAGGAGTGGTATCCTATGTGAGGTATACCTAAAAAGATAGATTCCTGAACAGGGTATTTCTGTTGCCATTTGGCTTGTTGATGCGCAGTGGGTACATTAGTTTTGGGTTTGAGAATGCCATGTATGTTCGACTCAAAAAACTTCTTAGTCTGTAGAATATAGGGTACAGTGACAAGTCTTTGAGGCAGTCCATGTCGGACATATTGTTTAGGCCTTGTATATTTTTAGTATCTCTGTAGGTATTTCAGTTGTTCATAGGCTACTGGCCCAAAAAAAAATTTAAGCCTAGCCAAGCCTACTCCAACTTTAGCAAAAGATTGCTGATGTGTCAGTACCCCAAGAAAGTTTATGATTTATGATATAGGCTTGTATCCGTCAGTTGTTCACAGGCTGCCCCCCTCCATTGGGGACATAGATGCAAAATCAGAGGTAAATTTGCGATTTCCATCCATTGGTCCAAGATGTATTTAAATTTGGTTAGGTATGAACTTTGCATCACATGGATGGGAAATCTATTTTAGAGAAGGGGCAATCTTTGAGATATACCTGTCCCCCCGACATGTCCTGTTTATGTTACAGAAAAGGTTTAGGTCCTAAGAATAGGTATTTATTGTTTATGTCTAGACAGATATATGCCACTATACTCAAAGACTGGCCTAATGAGGGCTAAGAAAACGGAACAATTACATTTCTAGGTCTAGTCACAGTCCCTTTGTTTACAAGCACTGCAACATGGAAAGATAGTGAACACATGGGTATGAGTAGGCATTTTGTCTTACAGAAATTTCTAAAGGTATGTTGGGTAGAAGGAGCCACTGGTTTCAATTTGATTTCAAAGGAGACTGCCTTATGGTCAGACCAAACAAGTGATGGAGATAGGAGAAGGTGGTGCTAGATGTTACCATACTTGAAAGGATAAGATCCAAGATATTATTCCCCCTAGTGTGTTCTCTAAATAATTGTTTCAGGATATTTGTATTGACAAAGTCCAGGAATATCTGTGCTTGTGCAGTAGTGCTATTGTAGGTTTCCCAGTCTATTATGGATAGTTAAGATCACCTAGGAAAATGGTATTGTGTGTAATAATGAGTGATTTAAATTCCTGAAGATCATAGATAGTCATACTGGAAAGTTCTGCAGCTATGTAATATATATGATATAAGATCTTTTTGATGGTTATTTGTACATGTAAACATTCTAGTGCATCATAGGTGTTTACTAGGCTCACAACATAAGGGCCTTTTTAAGCCTAACCATGCATCCCAAATCTCTGACATGTTCTGATAACTTTGATAAGTGTAAGCATGGACCTGGGAAATGAACCATTTTCAGGTTACTTGTGTCCATTAGAGAGATAGGTGCAAACCAGGGATGAATTTCCAGTTTCCCATCCAATTGTCCAAGTTGCACTTTAATTGGGTTAGGGAAGAACTACGCTTCATAAGGATGTGGAGCCACTTCCATAGACCGGGTAGTCTCTGAGATACAAACCTATCACTCCCATAGGTCCTATTTATATCACAGGCAAGGTTTATGTTTTTAGAATGGCTAATTCTGGTGCTTTTTGTTTTACTGATACTCAAGAGGTCCATCAGAGTGGGGTCTGACAATGCCTTGTATGCCAGGCATAGATCTCCCCTCAAAAGCCTGTAGGAGATGGAATACAGACACAGGACCTTGAGGCGGTCTGCATAGGACATTTTATTTATGCCCTGTATTCTTTTAGTGAGACACCTCTGTGGTCATTCCAATTAATGGATATTCCCAGTTAGGTTCGTACCAAAGGGGGCATTGTACTCAGTGATAGGCTGATGAATGCCAAATACAGTGGAACAATGACTTCCTTGGAATTAGATGTCATATCTTTGTTTATAATTTGTGAAACATAGAATGATTTCCTCAACACTGTAGACACATGATGGTGAATGGCTAGATTACTATCCATCTGTGTACCTAAGTCCCTGACTACTGGGTCATCTATAAGGGGTGTGTTGTCAATATGATGGTTACAAGGGATGGATGACTTACCAAAGGATACTATTATACATTTCTTGGCATTTAGTTTTAGTCCATCGCTCTGGTACCAGTTGTTTGTTTGTGTCATCCTGTCCTGGAGAACATTCGTGTCAGTGTGAGATTCAATGATAGCAATCCTATGCAAATTTAATCAGCCAGAGACCACTGAGATTGGTCTTGACTTCTGAGAAGTAAATGCCAAAAAGGAGCAGTCCAAGGACTGATCCCTGAGGGACTCCACTTGTGACTGGCCTCTTTGTAGAGGTGGACTCCCCAATTTTAACTTCCTGTGTTCTGTCTGTGAGCCAGTTGGTAACATATGGGTTTGTACCTAACCTCTTTAGTTTGTTAACAATGTCCGAGTTGGGTGTTGTGTCAAATGCCTTTGTCAGGTCACGTTAGGCAGTGTGAACAATTTTGCCATCATTCATTGCTTTGGTGACCTTCTCAAAGAAGTACACCAGGTTAAGTAGGCATGAGATGCCCTTGACAAAACCAAACTGGGTTGGATCCAGTGTCTGGAGGTTTACTAAATTTCTATTGATCATCTCCATGATAATTATTTCTATGGCTTTACATATAAGACTAGTGAGACTTCTGTGCCTGTAGTTTCCAGGGTCTGTAGATAGCCTACCTTTGTGCAGAAGGATGACTGTTGCCTTTCTCCATTCATGAGGCATGGAGCTTCTTTCAAGGTTACAGTTAAATAATAATTCCAGAGGCCCTGATGGGTCATGTTTCATGCTATTTGGAAGGCATCCTCGAATATTGTCTGGGCCCATTAATGCAGTGTTCTTGGACTTAGACAGGGAATTAAGGACCTGTTCCCTAGTGATAGTAGGGGAAGTTATATTTGGTGGTATTTCCTGCAGGAAGGTTGAGGGGAAGAGTGGATAAAGTTGGAGCTGAATTTATCAGCCAGAAGGTTTGCTATGTCTTATGGCACAGTATAGGTAACTTCATTTACATTGAGCTCTGCACACAATTGTGTATTGCCTTTGAGGTTGTGGACATAGCTAAAGAATGCGTTGTTGTTGTCCTTTGCCTGGGAGACCAAACATGCCTCAAATTTGGCTTTGGTAGACTTTATTTTTGCTCTGAGTTACTTGTTTAGTTTGATGAGAGTGCTTTTATCCTTCTGGGTGCTGTACCTCATAATTTTTGCCATGATTTTCTTTCTCCTGTTAAACAACGTTTTGATTTTGAGATTCCACCAGAATTACTTTTTTTTTTTTTTTTTTGAGTTAGTTCTGTACATCTTCATGATGGGTACTGCTAGCTCTATGCAGCCATTAAACATGCTTGTACAGGGTTTCTGTGAAGAGCTTTGCATAGCCAGCAGTGTTCTCAGGGTTTATGGGGACTTGACATTTTGTCAGGTTCTCAATAGCAGGAGGTTAGTCTTAGAATAGTTCCTGTATATTCCAGGTTTAGCTGGGGGTCAAGGATTTATTTTTTAATTCGAAGGAGATCATTTTGTGGTCTGACCTTACCAAGGAAGGCATTACAGTAGGGGGTGTGCAGTAGTCCCTCATATTAGTGAGGACCAAATCCAGTGTGGTTGCACCCCTTGTTGGTGCATTGACTCTCTGGTCCAGGGAATTTGTATTTACAAAATCCAGGAATCACTGTGCCTGTGCATTTGGTGTCATATAGGATTCCCAGTTAATAGTTGGGAAATTAAATTTACTCACGAATATGGTATTGGGTTGAATAACTAGTGTTTTTAATAAGTGGTATGGGTTTCCTGGGTCATAGAGGAGGACCTATAGCTTACACGGAAGTGATATTGGATTTTGCCTATGATTTGAACATGGAGCAGCTCACATGTATTGTCCTGTTTGACCAGCCTTGAAATATATTTATTTTTGATGAAAATAGAGACCCCTCCACCTTTAGTCCTTGCTTGTGAAATAGCTGGCCTAAATGTGTGGAAGGCATTATAACCTTGCACTGTTGGTGTGCTCTCTGCAGCTTTAACCCATGTCTCAGTGACTGCACAGACATCAGAATTCTCTAGGGTAAGGAGAGCTTCTAGGGAGTGAAGTTTATGCAGTTAAAGATTTTTTTACCAGGCTTGATGTGAGTCTCTCTTAAATGAAGATTGAAACATCCCCCACTTTTTTCCATCCTGTGAAGTAGCTGGTCTAAACATGTGGAAAGTGTTATAGCCCTGCCAAAGTGCTGTTTGTTGTTTGTCTCGCTCACTATATACATACATCTTACAGGGTGAGGAGGAATAGCAGAGAGTAGAGTTTCGTGTTCAGGCTCCTTGCATTGATCAGTAACACCTTCATATTTTCCTTTTCTTGGTTTATGCTTGCAGTTTTATTAGGTTGCTATTGCCTAAAAAGCAGTATGGGAGTGGATGATATCTTTATCGAAACCCTAGTGGGAACAAATGCAGGCCATCTCTAGTGAAACATAATGGTCTGTCGAGCATATCCTTGGCTGAGAAGTGTTGGATCCCCTTCGAATGATACCAAAAACATATCCAATTATTTAAGTCAAGTACTTTTTGCTCATACTGTAGTATCATCTTTGGAGAAGTTAGAATGCTGCTCATTGCTTTGAGAGCTCCCTCATGTCTCTCTTCATATAGTCCAGTGAGGTGCACCACAAATCACTGACTCCCACATGCACTATGCCAGAACATGCTGTTCAAGGACTTGATTGCTTGTGTGACCTGACAGATTCTTGCACCAGACAAGCAACTAACTGTCACTCTTTCCTTGCTCAGCCTGGCAGGAGGTATATGCATATCTTACAATGGAGTCACCTATATTTGGTTGGGTAGTTACCTGCCTTATGGGCTCATCATCTGTGATTTTAAGACTCATGGTATGTGAGATGGTAGGCATACTAGCTGAGTGTGCTTTTTGCCTGTATTGTGTTTTGGAGGTCTTTGAGGTTTATGCAAGTTACTCCTTAGGATTTTAGCATATGACAAATTATGTGCATTGTAATGGCTTTTGTGATGTGTGGAGAACTGCTAACAATTTCGGTGTCTGAATTTACTGTATGAGAGATTTTTGTCTCCAAGGACATTGTATATGTACATTTTTCTTTTTTTCTTTCAAATATTTTTTTTATTTTCCAAATAATATAATATTTAACAATACAATCATCAATAAACACGTATTATAAAACTTTATATACACTATGTACAATTGACCTAAACAAAGGAGGGAAAAAAAATAATAAAATATATGAAATTAGTAACAAAAATGTATAATATTCAATTAATAAAGTATAAAGTTAGACATTAATTATTTAGGGTTCATTTATAATGTCTCAATAAGAGTTAACATTTTTCCCTGAGGATTGTTTGTCCATGTTTTAAGTGAAATTCTCGATTCCTTCACCTTGATTTCTAATGTCGCTGTTTCTTCCATCAATCTCAAGTATTCTTCCAGAGTAGGTTCTTGTAAAGACTTCCACTTTCTAGTTATACATTTCCTTGTGACAGCTAGTATGGACCAAAATAGGTATAGATCTTTTTTATTCATTCCAATAGTATCATTAACATTTAAGAGGACTAAAGATTTGGTTAAAATAAAGGTATCTGTGAATATAGCTTGGAGAAAAAATAGTAATTTCTTCCCAGAATTTTTTTATATTATTACAATCAAAAAATATGAGACCAATCAGCTGTACAGTTTAAAGAATATCTCCAACAAATGGATTTATCAAGTGAATTTAATTTGGCTAGTTTATTAGGTGTAATGCCCTGTGAATATATTTCCATGTAAATATTTCCCATACTTGTAAATTAAATGTTAAGTTAACAGAACATAAAAGATTTGTTTTACTCTCAATTGATAGACTAGTGTGACATCCTTTTGCTGCGAAATTCCAATATCTTGCATTAGAGTTGGTTTTATATGTTATCAATATTTTGTATAATTTTGAAATTAGATTCGTCCAATTATAATTGTCGTAAATAACTTCAGATATTAGACTTATCAAATTTGGACTAGTTTTATAAGGAGAATTAATAATTTTACTATTAAGATCCTTAACATATGATAATATGCTTTGTAGTATCAACCAATCTGCTGATGGAATGTCATATATATTCTGAATTTGTTGAATGTCTAATACTTCTTGATTCTCTATACAATGTTGCCAACAAATGTTTTCCCCCTCCCATCTAGTTAAAATAACATTATGAATTTTATTGAAGAAATTCTTTGTAGAGCTAAAGGGTATTATCAAGTCTAGCCAGATCTTAATATCCATGTTAGTATATATATAAATCTTCTGAATAAATTGTAAATATAATTTATATAATTGAAATTTGTTGGTTTTGTTATATTATATTGACTATTAATAGTCAAAATGTGCCACATCCTATTATTTTGTTCACTTAATATACAATTTTTAATTATTTTATTTTCATTTAGAAAAATAATACTGTGCAATGTTTTCCATATTGAAGAATAATTAGGATCTATCCAATTAATGATAGTTCTTAATATGGAAGCTTTTATGTATGATTCTAGATCTGGAATTTTAATTACACCCATTTCCCAAGATCTAATATGATGTGTATAGGCTATTCTATTTCTTTTTGGATACCAAAGAAAGTTTAATAGAATTGTATTTCTTTCAAGATTTTCTTGTTGGGTACTATAGGAATAGCTTGTGCAATGTAATTAATTTTTGGAAGTATTGTCATTTTTATTATTTGTAATCTGTCTTCAAATCTCAAGAACATTTTATTCCAGCTTACTATTAACATTTTTATTTTATTAATTATGTTGCTATAATTTGTGGCCAACACAGATTCCAAATTATCACATAGTGTTATTCCTAAATATTTTATTATGGGAACTTATTTTCCTATCACACAATTTGTAGTTAAGGTAAAGTCTCTCTTTTTATTCAAATGTATATAATTAGATTTCCCTTGCTAAATCTAAGGCCGGAAATATGATAAAACCTTTCCACTATTTCATCTAGTTTTTGTACTGATTTCTCTGAAACAGATAATGCGAGTAAAACATCAACAGCAAATAACATAATTTTTGAGTTGAGTTGACCATATACATCTATGCCTGATATAGTAGAGTTGTGGTGTACTAATGAGGCAAATAATTCAATTCCTAAGTCAAACAGGATGGGAGACATCGGACATCCCTGCTTTGTATGTTTGGTTATTTCAATAGCCTTCTAGGTAAATGGCCCAAGTTTTACATAAGCCAAATTGTTTTAATAAATATTCTTTATTAGCATAATAAAATTTGTAGGAAATTAAAACCATTCTAAAGCCTTAAAAAGAAAATTCCAGCTCAACGAATCAAATGCTTTTTCTATATCCAAAGCTACTATTAGAGCTTCTTGGTTGTTTCTGTTTAGAATTCTTTGTATATTGTCATGTGTGTGTCTTTTATAAATGAATCCTGTTTGATCTTCATTTATTATGTGTGTCAATGATTTTTAAATTCCAACTAATATTGACATGAAGATTTTATAATCATTGTTAAGTAAAGATATTGGCCTATACGATTTCCACTGTAAAGGGTCTTTGTTTTCTTTTATAATCGGTGTAATTAAGGAGTATTTCCATGAAATTGGAGTTGTGTTTTGTGCTAGAATTTCCTTCAAAGTTTTGTGAAATATCTTATACAATTCATTAATTATTCCATCAATTCCGGTGTTTTATTACTTTTACTTTCCTTGATTTTTGAGTAATTTCTTTTAAAGATATTTATTTTTGAATGTCTAACTTTAACTTTTCTGGTATCGCCTTTACCTTTACTAAATTCAGGTCTAAGTTTGATGTATTAGTTATATGTGAAGTATCATTATAATGATCAGAGAAATAATGCTTAAATGCATCTAGTATATCATTTGTATCCGAAACCTTTTTGTTTTTTTTTCTTCCTTCATGTATAATACTTGTAATATTATTTTCATTCGAATGTTTTTTTTTAATCTTATTGTTAAATTATGCATATGTTTGGGTGATATTGCAAAGGAACTAAGTTTTAACCTTTCTACAGCTATATTAGTTTTGTGAGTTAGGATTTCATTATATCTTTTGTTTAAGTCTTCCAATGCTTTTTATTTTGTGTGTAAGTAGATGAATTAATAGTGAGATTTGTAATTTGTTTTTGGATGTTGCATAATTCTGATTCCCACTCTTTTAGCTTGTTTTATACCATGAAAGAATTTTTCCATTTAGATAGGCTTTCAAGGTATCCCAAAGATTAATTACATTTATTTCAGTAGTGTAGTTTATATATAAAAAGAATTGTACTCCTGAATCTAACCAAGGTTTAAATTATTTTAATTTTGTAATGTAAGCTGGAATTCATGACATAAAAATTAATTTCTTATAATCTGTATGTATTTTGAGAATTAATGAATTATGGTCTGAAAAGGGACAAGGGATTATGGAAAATTTTATTATGTTTGAATTTAGCTCTTGAGATATGAAGATTTTATCATTACTTGTATGTGTCCCAAATCTGTGGTCTTGGTATGAAAATAATAATGAATTGTTCTCCTTATAACTAAATGTATCAATTAGATTTAAACTCTCTTCCCATTACTTAAGTAGCTTCCCTATAGAACTTGCACATAAATTTATTTTGCTTGTGGTCTCTGATTTATCCAATATACAATTAAAATCACCTCCCAAAATCAAATTTCCTTTATATACTCTAGTTATTAACTCTAGTTATTAGATTCATGTATTTTCTTATTGTCCCAACCCCAATACCTGGAAACCAATATATATTTACTAATGTCCAGAGTCTATCTTTATATTTTACTATTACTACGGCTAGGAGTCTTTCTTTATCTTCATATTTGTAAATTTGAGGCATAGTGCAATTTTTCCATAAATTAAAGTTCTCCTAGTCTTTTTCTTATATGAAGAGTGAGATAAGATCATATATTTATTAGGATTCCAGCTAAAGTTACCATTTGTTTTGAAGTGAGTCTTTTGAAGAAATACTACTTGTACTTTAATTTCATATATCTTAATAAATTAGATCTTTTCCTTGGATTGTTTAAACCGTTAGTGTTTAAGGATAAAACAGTCAAGTTCATTCTCAGTATTTAACTTTACATCATATTTGTTTTGTATTATATTTTGTAATACCATACCAAATGTAAAACGTGTAACTAATGTGTTAATAATTCTCATTGTAGTCAATATTTTAATTTTGGTCAAATAACTTAAAATAGAGTTTAGTTCTGGCCAATAAAAAAAAAGAAAAATGCCAAAATTAATCGTATAATAACAAGTATATAAATATTTTTGTAAACCCTCTAATGTACATGAAGTGAAATATACTTCCAATCTGGCAGATGAGAAGAAATCAGATTGCCTACCATATCTTCCCTCATGAAAAAAGAATGAAAAAAAACTAACCCCTTTCGAGCTCCAGTACACCTTTTCTCTTATCTTGAAGATTTAACAATATTAGTTATTATTTTCCCTATATAACTATTAAAAATGAATTAACATAATATATGGAAATGAGTATTGATTTAGTAATACAATTTAATTTTAGATTAGATTAGACTTCTTTTTCAGAATATAATCATCCTATCATGCACTACTTAAACATTCATAAAGTAAAATCTCATTTATAACACAGTAAATGTTGCTTAACATTAGTTCTGTTTAGCCTGGGAGTAGTATATATACATATTAATAGTCTCCAATATTCTGATATGATAAATATACTAATGATTATGTCATATAAACTCTCTCCTACATACTAAACATATATTATAACTGAGTGAAGTAGATTTAGAAATGTATCAATAAGTGAAGATAAAAACAAACAAGTCTATTCAGAACACTTGAATCATACTACAACAATTATGTAGTCCATAGTATGAAACCTTAGAGTTGTGTTCACTAGAGATGATAATGTAAATATGTTTGAGTGAACAATACATGTCATAAATCTCTATGTATCACTCACATGCTTTCAATTAGAAACAAATGAAAGCATAACCAGTTTCAGTTTATTTAATGTCCACCCATGAATGTAGTGGTGACATATTAAAAGAAAAAAATGAAGAAAGACAACATTAGACCATAGTGATCACTCATTGATGATGAAACAGACAATTTGCCCTGATAAGTGGCCATGTGAATGAGCAATTTATTAACTTCTTAATACTACTGCATAGTTATAATATTAATTCATATTATGAGAATATCATCACAGAATATTGAACAAAATGCTAGTCAAGACAGAGCATTACTGAAGCTGTTCTGCACAGCCACAGTTCCTTAGAGCCTTTTATAATAGAGCGTTTATCAAAGACTGTGTCATGCCGCAAGATACAAGAGTAGGAAGACTCCCTTCTTTGTTATTAAATTGTTAAAAGTAATGACACTCTAAAAAATACAAAACCTATTAAGCTGAACAGTGCCTTAAGAAATCTCTCTATCTCATATATATTTAATTAGTGTTCTACTTGAATTTCTAATCAAGAACTACAATTTACAAATTGATCTTATTTTACTACCTGAAGCAGTACCAAAAGTAGACCATGAAGACATTTTCTCATGGGCCCTTTACTTTAAAGAAATAAAGATGACATTCCAAGATGAACTCATTTGACCAACCATCTCACTAAGAAACTGATAACCTTATTATTTTAAACAGTTGTCAATATTCAGTAAAAATATCAGCTGCATAATAGTCAGCTATACAACTTATGTCTGAAGGATTAAAGGTAGTTTGTTATAAATCCCTGCTTTAACCAGATGTGTAGCATATAGAATATCATTTAAGATTTGCATTTCTTAGGAACCAATGTATAATTCAAACAAATCTTGGTAGAATGAATGGCATCTAAGCTACTTTATTATGCTAATTTATGTGCAATTTTACTATAGGTTTCCCAGTACTTCCCCGTCATCAAAGCAACTCCCACAATACATCAATAGGCACTCACAAGACTGTCTGAGATATAGAACCATGGCTTAAAGTTTTGCTGGGAATAAATCAACTGTTCATCATAGAAAATAAGTACACATGCCCACACAATTTAGTAGTGCAGTTGAACAACTACTTCCATGTTGGTGTAAGAATTTTGGCTAATTACCAGCATCTTTGCCACTTTACTGAAAGTTGAACCCCAATTATCAAAGATTAGAAATCACTAAAGGGTGAGGAGAGTAATCAGTAATTTACTATCTACTGTATTCACTATTTATGTGGTTACTACTTAATCAATTTAATTGAACATGTCTAGGCAGTGTGAGCAGAGAAAAATAACAACACTGCACAGTACATGGTTTGTTATTTAATAAAGTAATGTGCGCATTATATTCAAATAAGCAGGGGTTATAAGTACAAGGTAATAAGGCTAAGTACAAGGTAATAAGTCCCTTTGTGGCTTCTGAAATTAGATGATTTCTGTTACCAGGTTAATGAAGTATTCAGTATAATATGTCTAAAACCTGTCTTAATTTTACTTATGTGCACAGAAGTATGTCACAACTGCAGCTGATGTATGCATCTCGCACACATATTTTCCTATTTACATTTGCAACGCTGTAACAGATGCTTACAAAACTATCAGACATGTAATTTTACTGGATCACCATAGCATAGTGTATCTTATAGCCTAGGTAGGAATAATTCAGAAGTAAGAAAGGACTGTGTTTACTTCAAGTGTAACAATGTAGTCTGTAATGCTTCTATTACTTTTTCAATTGGATGTTATTCAATGTTACTGAAAATTCTTCTTTTTTGTATTACCTAGATGAAAAACAGCTACTCTGTCACTGATTTCACACCTATTCTTTTTATTTATTTAAAAGAAGTCAGGATTTGTAGATTTTTAATAATCCAAAGACCATGTTAAATGAGCTTAAAATATATTGCTTGTGCAACTGATATCACACTACAAGCGTTACCTTAACAACAGGCAAGCAGAGGATTCCTTAACTGACTATTTCCACCTTAAATCTTTCATAGCAGACAAGGGAAGCTCTAACTAGTGCATGAGAATGTTTCAAATGACAGCATTGTCGGAACCTAGTAATGGAACTCTATTTATAGTGACTCTGTTTTTTCCACATTTAAAAATATCTATGTTCATTTTAAATTGGAATTTGAAGTGTAGTGAAGTCAGTAAGCCACAGAAACTATGATTAAAAATTTTCAATTCCTATTATGCAACAGTGAGGTGAACTAAATATACTATTACTAAAAAGGGAGATGAGAAAAAACAGGCAATATTGTACTTGAAGGCCTCACCTTGCGTGTCGTGAATGATTGACGACCAGGTCTCCATATGTAATGAGCCATGATTGACATGGCATTCAAACAATGCAAACGAATGGACTTTTTTTTGCTAAAAATAAAAGCACACTCTTGAAGAATTAGTTGCTTGTTACATTTTGAAGTATTTCAGATACAAAAATAATAGCTTTTTTGCTAAAATAACAGCCCACTCTTTTTAGAATTTTAGTTGGTTGGTAAGCGAT
This sequence comes from Protopterus annectens, assembly GCF_019279795.1. NCBI lineage: Eukaryota > Metazoa > Chordata > Ceratodontiformes > Protopteridae > Protopterus > Protopterus annectens. Next base: position 297,545,425 of record NC_056735.1, read on the forward strand.
TCAAATGCAAAAGTAATAGCTTTAGTCAACTAATAAAGTGAACCTAGAAAAAAAAGGATACTTGCCAATTTCATATACCCCTCCCTGACAAGGACACACCTGCCCAAATAAGGGACTGCCCAGCCTAAAGGAAAACTAGTGGTAACCCTAGGTCAGGACAAGAATAAGAAGTGAGCTTATATACTTTACTTTGAACAGAAATGTTTCTCCCAATTAAATCATTAGCTAAAAAGTGACCATGTAGTTTACCGTTTATTTTAAAAGAAAAAATACTTTGCAGACAGCCAGATGCAGGAACAAAATGAAGTTTTTGAAATATGTCTTTTATTTAATAAATACGCATTTCTTTGTTTATATTAAAATAAGAAACAAACAATTGTTCTTGAAGACAACACAAGACACGTACTAAAAGCCAGATAGTGTATTAGGATTCTTCGAGGGAATACATATTCATTAGTGCCCGATTACGAAACAGCACGGGGCAGGTTTTGGGTGGGGCTTGCCAATGCGCATCTAGCGAGGCCCTCAAGTACAATATCACCAAAAAACATTTGTGTATATGTTGTCTCTGTTCTTCCTTTACATATAACTAATTATACTAAAGTGAAAGATAACATTTGAATCTGGTTTTCCTCACTGCCTATGAATGAGATGTAACTATATTTTTAGAAGTCACTCTAAGTTATAAAACCATTTAACATTATCAGACATAATCACTAGACTTGTGATGAGTATGTTGCATAAAGTATAAGTTTAAGTAAAAGTATAAATGTCTCGGAGTATAATAGGCAATATAATAGATAAAATACGTACATTTTGAAGTAAAGTCCAGAAGTCTATATCTTTGTTGATTCTTTGAGCTGTTTGGAAGACTAGTTTTAGAATTAGTTCTTAGTTTGTTTTTCCTTACATCAGACCAAGTATTGTTTCTGGAGATCTTTTCATGTTGGTGGAAACCATCCAGTCCATTTCTTCATGAATTGTGATGGTATTATTATTATTGATAAAGGCAGAAGCTTCTTCAGTGTTGTTAAAGGTTCTCAAGTCATTTGAATAGAAAATTCTGATTCTAGCAGGATATACCATCTGAGCTTTTATTTTATTTTGTTTGAGAAGTTTCACTAATGGCCAAGTTTTTTTTCCTTGTTTTTAACACTTTTGCAGAATAATCATTGTCAAATCTGATCTGACTCTGTTTATATGTTATGGGACTTTTTCTCCAGGCTGCTTTTAAAATGAGCTATTTACCGAAGAAGGACAGGAACTTTACCACAATTGATCTTGGTGGTGCATTAGGTGGAGGGTATAGATTTTCCTATGGTTCTGTGAGCTCTTTCTATTCCATTTGATAATCCCTCTTTTAAATCAAGAACTTCAAGAAGCCAGGAATTCAAAAAGGTGATGATGTCTTCTCCCTCATTTTTTTCTGGAAGACCAAATATTCTTATATTAGTTCTCCTCTCCCTATTCTCTAAGTCTTCCATTTTATTAAGTAGCCAGTTATTTCATTGAAGTAAGAATTTTGTCTGATTTTCCTCTTCTATGAGTCTTCCATCTGTCATTTAGTGATGTCTCCATATCAAGTAATTTACTTTGTTTTTGCTGCAGTATTTCTTTTAGTACATCTGTTTGCTTTTGGCAGTTTTCCTTGTGACTTTCCATATTATCAGTGAATCTATCCATTTTCAATGACAGTTCATGTAATGTGGAAGGCATCAGCTGTATCTCCTTCTTCAGAGTGGTTTCTGAGAGATAATTCTTTAAACTGGCCATTACCAAACAGCTGTGTTGTTCTCCAGAATATTTTGACAGGAAAAACTCAATAATATTTCTCAAAATTTGATAGAGTTGTAGTTCTTAAGTTCCTTAATATTTTTTTTCTATTTCAGGTTAATCAAAAGTAATTTTTCCCTTTTTTCTAGTGCTGTTTTGTGGAGCTCTAAAAAATGCTGCTCATCTGTTTGCCTACTAGGTTCCGCCCCCTATATGTAAATTTTTCACATACTTGTTATACTATTTGAGTACTAGACAATCGCCAGAGAGCATAAGACAATTCTTACACTATCTCAAGATATCCGTATCAAGCAGGCTGGTACCAGAAGTTATGGGGAAGTGTTACTCCATGGGGAGAGGAATGATTTGGGGGGGCTGGGTGACTATAACTGCTCAGAGTTCAATTTGTTTAGGATTCCGTTTGGGTGGCTTTATTACTAAGGAGTGCAGAAATGCCTAGTTATTTGATCAGGGGTGTACTGCAACTCAAGATTTGTTTATTTGCACTTGGCACAGGTTATTTGAGCCTCAGATCTGGGTTTCTAAGGTTGTTTAGATTTTGCAGGTCTCTTACAGGGAAAAAGCTCTTGGTACAGACATACCACTAGAGAATGAGTCCAATGCAGCAATGCAGTACACGCAGCTTTTTTCTTCCCTTTTTTGATAAAAAGCTTGTTTCTCACAGCTCAGAGCTTTTCAAACTTCCCAGACTCTTGAACAAAAGACCACGGGTGTGCACACCTCTGTACTGGTTATACTGTAGCAGACTAGCTAGATGGAGATCCAATCAGGTAAAGCCAATAGTGGAGATCTGTGATGTCAGAACCTATAGCAAGTCACAGTTCTGTTATTCCTATGACTCTGAGCCACAGGTCAATGACCTCAGGTAGTTTATAATTTCAGAAACTTTATCTTTTAAATTGGGGCAGGTAAGACTATAATTAGTGTACAAAACAGTAGGAAGCAGCAGGGAGAGCAGTAATGAATCTATCAGTTCAGTCTGGGAAGGATTCTAACAGGGTAGCAAACATGAACAGAGGATTGTAACAGAAAAGCATTGGAAAGCAACTTCAAGCAGGCAAATGATAAGTAGAATATATGACTCTAGCAGTAAAACTGGAAAGTAAAAAGCTGCAGAAGGGCAGAAGCACAAATCGTCCAGCAAAAATTACAATACTGTCACTATTGCATCCTAAACTCCAATTTCAGGCACCAGACTTGACAGATTCTGTTGGTGTGGTTTGTTTTCATTTATATAAATGTATGATTGCTTATGTCATAAGTGATGGTTTAATAAAGATGTTTCTTGTTCAAAAAAAATGGCAGGAAATGAATAATTATAATGTTGTTTAGGTTATATGATATATAGCAATATATGTGAAGGCTAATGTTTGTTAATTTTAACTTGTTAATACAGTTTGATTACTTTTATATAAATGTAAATGTGCCTATGTCACAAGTGATAATTCAATAAAGGTGCTTAAAAATAAAGTAATACTGCTTATGAATAAATGCAGCAATAAATGACTAAATGAGGCTCAGCCACTCTTGTGGCATAGAGGGATAATTCCCTGACTATGATTCTGTTGACACGGGTTCATCTAGTACCTTTGGTAACTGACAGAGCAGCAGGAAGGGATGGGGGGTATGTGGGGTTTTCTTGATGATGACTCCTAGTGGAGTCTGGGAACTTTGCCAGAGGAGGTATGGTCAAAATGTGTAACAGTGGGCCTGGCTGAGCTGCTGTAGAGGCCCACATTTCACTGCTTCCCTGAACCACACCACAAATCATAAAAGAGAGGAAGAATAAACAGACTAGGCCCAAGTAAGATTACTCCTGCTTGGAAGCTCAGATTTGCCGAGCCCCATTGCCTTTTGTACATGATTTGCCCTAGCAATTACTGGAGTAAGTCCAAGGGGGGCATAGTGTAACTGGAAGGCCGTGTGTGGATAGGGCACGAGGCTGACCCAGTAACAATGATGTACGGGAAGTGAGAAAAAATAACTAAATGAGGCTGAAATCCTACAGCAGTTCACAATTCTCCCAAAATTATGAATGAAACTACAAGACTAAGTTTACAGACTGAGTGCAAAATATAAATGGCTAACTTTAACAAATAATTCTATTTAAGGAGATAGAAGTGCGGAATAATGTATAAATGATGTTTAGATCTTGCAGGAATTCATCACTCTCCCACAGCTGCAAATGAAAGTATAAGACTAAAGCCCCAGAAAAAAGTTAAAATGCAAACAGATAACTTATCTGGATAAAACATAGAAAATGGATAAAAGTTCCCAAAAAAGTATTTCCACACAGGTTACTTACTGGAAGTGTAATGAAATATTCAAACAGAATTGAAATAAAAGCTTTTATTTTTCTTTTTTTGATGAAAATTTAATTTCTAGCAGTTCAGGGCTTTCCACACTTCTCAGTCTTGAATATGAGAATGTTCTGCACTATGAGTGAGGAATCTGTTTTGATGATAGCCACCCTTCAGTAAAAGCCAACATTTCATTTAAAAAAAAAACACATCGTCTTTTTTTAATTTCTTGGACCCTGGGCCAAAAGAGTTCAGAATGCCACAGTACTTACCAAATCTTTAATTTCAGTTTACTTTTTAATGTCTATAGTGACAAACAGGCAGTCATACCTTTATTTCTGAATTGCAAAAAAATGCATCAAATGAGTTAGTAGATGAAAGGGGAAGGCTTTAAGTGATGATGCAGGAATCTCATGTCAGCATTTCCATTCTTTGCACTAGGCTCCTCCCATTTTAATACAGTGGATGATTAATATGCAGGAGTGTCATTGTAAAGCTTGATTAATGATACTTAAATAGTGGGCTAAATGTACATCATCACCCTATTGGAGAATGAATGCTCTTCAGTAGTCTGTTAATGTATAGATATCACCTGGTGTAAATAAAGACTGCCACTTCTTGGCAGCATATTAAGTTGCTGTAAATCATGGACAGAACAAAAGAAAACAGACACCATTTATATGCTTACTAAATGTGCTTTGCTGGTTAACAAGCATTAATAAAAAGGAAACAAAAGAAAAAAGCAGTGTGTGTCTGTGTTTGTAAGATATACAGAATGATCGAGGGTGCAAGTGACTAAAAAAGAGAGGGAGAGAGAGAAAGAGTGAGCGATAGATAGAATGACTGCATATCTCTCAACCTCTTTGCTCAAGAGTTCTGGCTAAACCAATATTATGGGGGAGAGAGACATAAAATCAGGCTCATTCGTTAAATATAACAGTTGCATCAATGATAAGTCTGAAATTTTAATGTCTGGATTAAAAAAAATCAGACATTTTCAAGGAGTGGAATAGGGGTAGCTGAGAGATGTGGAGGGGATCACATGCCTTGCACTGCATGATTTTTTTCATTCATTTGATCACAATGAGACATCTGAAGTGCACTCAAGAAAGTAGCTGTAATTGCTAGACACATTAGTGTGTGTGTGTGTGTGTGTGTGTGTGTGTGTGTGTGTGTGTGTGTGTGTGTGTGTGTGTGGACATTAAATACTTACACAACTTGTATCTTACATGTAATTTTTTTCTCCAAGGACAATTACATATGCTACAGCAAGTCTGGAACAGAGGAGCTATATTACCTGAAAAATATTTAAAAAAGGCATATACTAATAAAAAAAACACAAAATAATTTAACAGACTATTATGTAGGCACAATTAAAACCTCCAAGGTGGGTGTTATGAAGCAAATACTGGACCTTCCATGGATGGTAAGGCCTCCCATCATGGCTTTTGTCCCAAAAGCACCCCTGGATTTTCTATCATTTCCTTGTCAGGCATTATCACTTGCTTAGTATTGAAGAATCTCATTACATAATAGACACAGGATGGGGACAGCATTCTGTGCAACACAAATTTACCTCTGTTTCAGCATTGCAAGAACCCATCAATTGGCTTAATTATTTCCTTATCAAAATCAATATGCTGCCATGTGTGCTGGCGATGTTATTGTGGCTGGTGACCGTGTCCAATACCAGCTCAGCCTTGTATAAAATTAAGGTGTAGTACAGTGTAGAAGACCCTCCCTGAAGGAGAAACTAAATCCTTAACTGTTATTAAATTATGGGAATGGGTATTTTGTGAGAGCGATGACAGCTTTTTCTGAAATTGTACAGGTATAAAGACACAAAGCTGATGAAGGTTGGAACAAGGCTCTGCATGTTTGTCTTCAATAGGTAATTATACTACAAGAGGTTAATTGGTCAGTCTTTATTGTGTCATCCCTTTTTACTAATGTTACATGACTGTTATTTTCCAGTAGAGGACTGACTGCAAGGTTGCATTTCATATATCTTCTATATTCATCCTTGCAAGTTTTTCTGTTTTCTTCATGGTTGTATGATCATATAGTCAGTATATTTAAGTAAAAAGGGTTGGGGGTTAAGCTTTTACTTTTGTGCAGGGAGTTGATTCCTGGTCATTTTCATTACATAAGCTTTAATTTGTCATGATAAGAGTTAAGCCCTTGTAATGAATGTTACTGTTAGACATGAATTGATATGGAAATGTAGATTATTAGATATGGGGCAGGAGGGGAGATGTAAATGACAGACAGAGAAACTAATGGGGAGATAAATGGGTTATTGCTGAACAAGCAGCAAAGAGAAAGAAACGTGTTGAGAGGGATGCACAGATCAGTACAAATATGGAACCAATAAATGAGAACAATTTTTTTATATACATAGAACATATTATATAAGCAAAAAGGTGGCTAGATGCTGTTAGGGATGATGCTTATTGCTGAAATGAATGATCCAAATGTTTTGGGATCATAGATGGACTACAACTGTATGATCTGCTGTATAAAATCATTAGAAGAATAGGGGCTATGTAAAATGAGGGAATGAATTTTGGGAAATAAGGTAAAAGGAGTATGTAGCAGTTCTCTGTATTCAGAGCAGAGGAGATAGAGTTTGAAGAAGGGAGAGAGTCTTGATGTAAAGATGAGGCAAGGTGCAACTTCTATAGCCAAATATTGGAGTAAAAAGTAACTGCATAGAAATGATGCTGTCCCCAGGAATCATACACAACAAGCTGAAAGCTTTCAAAAAATCAGTCAGTAACACAACTGAAATTCTGCACAACTCTTTAATAAGTTGCTAAGTTCTTGTGTGTATAGGGCATCATCAGAACTATCATAAAACATGACCAAAACAAATATATACATTCAAAATTACATCACATGAACAGATACATCAATACATTTTTAGCAATATATTAAAAGTACTATACCACCTCTCTTACAATTATGTAAGATACATATAATAGTAAAAAACTGTATTACATATATATATATATATATATATATATATATATATATATATATATATATATATGAATAAATAAATCAGTGAAGACGGAAAACACAGTTATGGCCACCAATGGTTGGTACTGAATTAAAACTTTGCAAATGACAGAGTACCAAAACCACCAAAATGTCACTCATAAACCAAAAACTTTAATATATACTACAGCCCCCCACAACAGTAGGATTTGATGAATGTCGGACGGTACTTATGTGGGGGCTGTGCCCCTCCCATACACCCCACACCTCCCGCTAATTATATATACCAACTCAGAGGTCAAATTAATTTGGGGAAAGGGCAGGTTTTGTTATAGCTAAGTTACCGGTAAGTAGTATCTTGCAGTTGTTTATATTGGCCAACTATGGCCATTCAGTGATTGTATTTTCGAAGATATGCCCATTCCGTAAAAGTAATGTTCGATGGTTACCATTTAATTAAGTCATTGAAGGAAACATTAATTCAGTGGCTGAACATAGACCTGTTTTCTATTGCACTGTAAATTATGTATTATCGAAGCTAGGTTTGCAGAAAATTGGACTTAAATTTCCTTTTCTTGAAATCTTTCTCTAAAGGCACACAATACTTGTCGCTGAAATATTATAAGGTAACTTAAAAAATGGCACAGTGTCTTGAATATAATCTACATTGCCATGTATTAAAAATATCTTCCAGGTACCGCTGATAATTTAAAGGGGGAACAAAATATATAAGATTCTCCAATAAGGGAGCACAGACAACTCCCATGGATACACCACTGATCTGTTGAAAATATTCACCTTTGTAAAATAAAAAATTGTTTTTAAGGACTATTTCAATCAGTGTGGACAATATATAAACTTCCTTATTACTAAGAAATTCACATTGATGATTTACTTCTTTAAACATAACAAGCCATCATAATGAGGAATAACTGAAAATAAGTCTGTGACAGCAATTGTCACAAAAGTAACGTTATAGGTTCATAGGTGTGTACTACGCTAATTGCCCTTGGGCCTTTACAAGCCTATCCCATAGAAATGCCCTGGCATTGTTCCGCCTGATGTTAGTTCCCAGTGCCTCTATCAAGTAGAGCCACTGGAGTGATCCCTGTGGTGAACTTTCTATTACCCATCCACTCATCATGATTTCTCTTGAAGAGTGACAGTGAGGTGCACTGCTTGGCATGTATGGGAAGTCTTTTCCAGAGCATGGGCAGTCTCTGGGTGTGGAACCTGTCCCTCCAGCATGTTCTGTTGATTGTGATAATGAGGTTGAGGTCTCTGGAGTGTGTGCTTCTGAGGGATTGGGATTTCTTTAGATGTAGCATTTCTAACAAAGCTGGGTCAGACATAGCTTTGTAAGTCAAGCAGAGATTACCTTTATATAGGCTGTATGAGACTGAGAATAGCTGGAGTCTTTTGAGTCTGTCCATGTAGGACATGTGTTTAATGCCTAGGATCCTCTTTGTGAGGGACTTCTGTGTCCTCTCCAGCTCTTGCAGGTGTCTGTTGATGACCTCTTTTTTTCTGGATGTGAAACCCTTGGTAATCAGATGTGCCACATAGAAGGACTTTCTGACCACAGTGGCAATGTGGTGGTCGAAGGAGAGGTTGCTGTCAACCTGCGTCTCCAGATCTCTTATAATGTATTCAGTGTTCAGTGGGCTCCCATCGATGTGGTAATTAGTGGGAACTGAGTTTTTACCAAAGGGGCTGACTTCGCATTTTTTGGCATTAAGCTTAAGGCCATACAGTCATTGGTCTCAGTGAGGCCTTTCTGTAGGATGTCTGCATGACTTGTGGAGTTACTAATGGCTCCCAGATTGCAGTTGTAAGCGAACTTGGTCAGCCAGAGTTCCTTTGTGTTGGCCTGGACGTCTGAGAAGTAGATGCCAAACAGGAGAGAACCTAGGACCGATCTCCGTGGGACTCCACTTGTGACTGGTTGGCAGTCTGACTTGAAGTCCACTACTTTCACACTGTGTGAATGTGTTAGAATCTGTATTCCTGTTTAATGTTCCCCAGACATACCAGAGTTTTTTATCATAAAAAAAAAAGATATTTTTCTTAAAAGCTTTTTAGTTTTCTGTCTATGTAAGTGGCTAGGGGATGTGTTTTTGACCTGAAGTCGCCAATGTAGTTATTAATGGCAGTTGTAGTATACTCTTATGTGCCTTGGGGATACCAAATATGGCTGCTGTAACTGTCTCATATACTGTAAATATATATATATATATATATATATATATATATATATATATATATATATATATATAAAACTCTTGACATGTCAAGTAGAGTGCCTCCTTGGCCTTCTTCAAAAGGAACCTTGATGACTGGATGGGAGATAGGAAATTTACCTGGGGATCACATCAATCACCCTGCTAGATGGGGGTCCAGGGAAGTAAATATTGTGGGAAGAAATACCCAAGGAATTGTTATGGCTAGGCTTGTATAGGCCTTAGGGCTGATAGCCTAGTACCAATCTATGAACCTTTGACTAATATTGTGTCAGATTAACAAATCTTCTACTCCTCTGGCCTAGTAGTTATGGAGGTGGTTTCATGTGTGCAAATTACAGAGTTCAATCTCTGATAACAGTGGAAAGAGGTTGGTTTCTTTTAATTTTAATCCAGTGGAAGCAGGTGTAAGTGTAGGACTGCAGTACAGATGGTCCTGAGTTTTAGTATAGGGTGTGCAACTTTTGTTTTGGAGGTGAGAGGTTGGCATAATGGTTACCTTACAAACACAAAGTGCAGTGTTTAATTCTCATGTGGGATAATTGGCTAGGCTTAAAATGGCCCACAAAGGCAGTTAGCCTAATACTAATCTATGAACCTGTGAAGTAAAAGATCATTTCTCCCAAAGGCAACATTTACCACATTCATATGGACTGTGTTAAATATTGTGATGTATAATTAAGTAGTGAAAACATCTGAGAAGATACCAAGTTAAAAAAAAAAAAAAAAGAGATGAACGATTTTGCCCCTGTCAGATCTTCATACAACAAGCTTTAAACAAGCAATACCAGCTTGAATCCAGTTTTCATATTTTAATAAGAATGCAAAGGGATCTATGATGCAGATCTTACATAAGTTTTAATAAAGGTATATTTTAATAATTTGTATGCCGATAACAGGAGTAATGGTTCTTGTAAATTAGTTTTGCATTTGTTGTGTAATATTTACATATACATATATACATGTATGTATAGGACTTTTTTTTTTTTTTTTTTATTTTGTTTTAAGTCTAATTGGGTAAGAACGTTGAGCTACCCAGGACCATTTTCAGGCCAACCTGAAGGAGACAAAAACATATATTAATACAAATTCTTTAAAAATGTAAATAATTATTTTGGAATTTAGTTGAGATTTTTTTGAGTATATTAATATAAAAGGCCTGATTATTGCAGCTATATCATTTATCAGTAATGGGATTCTAATTACTTTCATGTAAAATATTCTTGAATGAGTCCATGATAGTACCTGCTGGCAATCATAAAATAACAATTGCAATATTTACAGTAGTTCTAGTATATACAGTAATACAATTATATCAAAAATTTGTGTGTGCAAGACAGAAGTAGGGAGTGGTGCATGGATGCAAATGAACATATGGAAGGAATAGAAGAAAGGATATGAAGGTGATAAGAGGAAAAAGAGGGTATAAAAGAAATGCTCAGATGTGAGCGAGAGTGATGTTGAGAGAGCAGAATCACTGTTGGTAACATATATGTTATTTAACTGAGGAGCTTTTGAAGGTAAATAACATTTATTTTGACCTTCTAATTTTTTTAATTCACATTGGAACGTATAAAATATAGAAAATGATTGCAATTCTCTTTACTGCAATTGTCCATGCAGTGAATGTGCTTGTGAGAGGTTTCTAAGGGAAGACTGTAATAACATTTGCAGTTTGAAGACATCAGAACTTTGTAAAAGTTGTGCATTGTTTTCTATTGTAAGACAGTTGGTTTTTGGAAGGGTCAAGCAGTTGTGTTCTGGTTTTGGGACAGGGTGAATGATCTGCAAATGTTATCAGAAGTAGTTTGTAGTGTAGTATAGAAACATTCTTCTTAGAAGCTGAGAAAGTGATGGACAGACCATGCTCATGGTAGGCATGGAGAATGCCTTTTCCTTGGAGATATCCTTTTCCAATTCATTTTTAATAGTTTACTGTGAGCAGATTTATAAGTTATCGTATCATCAACACATAGGAAGAATGAATGTGAGCTCAGCATGCAGGAAGTCTGTTGATGAAGATAGAGAATATTATTGGGAAGAAAACTGTGGGACTCCTTTGAAAAGTGTTGCAGTTTGAGAGGTTAGACAATCTATTTGTAGCCTGATTTTTCTATGGGATAAGTAGTCTTTAAACTAATGCAGGGCTTTAAGTATAAGAGGTAGTTGAGAATGAGAAGGTGATCAATTGAGTGTAAAGCTTTGATCATATCAATAACAGTGACCCCCACTTACGTTTCTGTTATCCATGTGAATGTGTAAATTAACAGCATTCTGCTTCTGTCAGGCCAGAATCCACAATAACAAGCCATATTTATACATGCAGTTGGGTAGTTGTGAGCATTCTGTTTTTCCATAGGGTGGAAGAGAAATGGAGTGAGTCTGAATTAATGTGGTGAGGCAAGTTTCTGAATTTTACTAAGAGGTTAACTACTGCTTTTATCGAAATGTATAGCATGCTGTTTTTGCAGAGGCAGCAAATAAATGCGATGATGGGGAATAGTTATTTTTCCAACAAATTACAATAAATGAAGGAAGCAGAAGGGTACTATAAACAGGGGCATTGACTGAAATTGGAGATACAGTATACATTGGAAGTTATATGGAGGTAAAGTGAAATTTCTCTTGGATTAAAAAAGTCACCAGAGGATACAGGAATAAAATCATCAGTTACAGTTCAATTATCTGCTTTGTTAATGTCAGCAGCAGGGCCTGTTTGATTTACTGACTTCCAGAACTACTTCTGATGGTTGCATTTTTAAAGTTTGTTGTGTGTATAGATAAATGACATTTTGCTTTCTGATCATTGTGATGTTTGTCAACAATATGAACCTGTCTCTTGAATTAAGGCAGGGGGCATTTTTTCATTGTTTCTAGGCTGAGTCTTCCTTTGTTATTACAACTTTTAGTTTATTGGGTGAAACATAGCTTTCTGCTTGATTTGTATAATCTAGACTGGATTAGGTTCACAGATATATACTAGTCTAATGACCCCCAGGGGCTTTATAAGCATAGCTATGTAACCAAAGCTAATTGTGAGACTAAGTATCATGGGCATTTATTAGGATGGGTATGTTAGTTAGGCAGTTTCTAGAGATTTTGTGTGTGTGTGTGTGTGTGTGTGGGGGGGGGGGGGTATGTTAGTTTGGGTATTAATGTCTGACTCTGTCTATAACAGACAAATGTTGCAAATCCAAGGTGGATTTCTGATTTCCCATCCATTGGTCAAGGTTACACTTAAGTAGGATCAAGGAAGGACTCTGCTTCACATGGATGGGGAAGCCTGTTTCAGAGCATAGGCATCCTCTGAGATGTACATCTGTCTCACTTCTTCTTCTTCTTTCAGCTTTTTCCGGTTAGGGGTTGCCACCTGTCTGCTCATGATTGGCAGTAGAGTTTTACAGTGTCAAGTTGCCAGCCTGGTGCCTAACCTTCCACGGAAGGCACACACATGCACTCATGCTTAGGGCCAATTTAGAGTGTCCAATCCACCTACAAGCATGTCTTTGGGATGTGGGAGGAAACTGAAGCACCACACACATCTGTCTCACTAACATGTTTTATTTATGTCATGAGAAATGTTTAAATCCTTGGATCTAGTGGTTCTGATGCTGTTCATTTTACAGATGTGCATTGATTCTGATGCTGTTCATTTTACAGATGCGCAGTAAATCCAAGAGTGTAGGCTGTGGCGGTGCAATGGTTAGCATTGTTGCCACACAGCAAGAGGTTCTCTGGTTCGATTCTCGGCTGGAGCACCTTCTTTGTGGAGTCTGCATGTCCTCCCCGTGGTCAAGTGAATTTTAAAGACATGCGGGTAGGTGCATGCATGTGTGGGTGTACCTTCTTTGAAGGTTGGGCACCGGGCTGGAAACTTGGCACTGTAAAAATTCACTGCCAGTCATTAGCGGACCGAAGTTCTGCATTGGCCGAAAGACAGTTTAGTAAGTCTAAGAGTGTTGGATCAAGTCCATCAACATTGGATACGAGTAAAAGTATTTTTCTTGAAAGTATAATAGTTTGTTTGTTAGGATTACCACAGATTAATATGGGTTAGTGTTTATTATTGGTGATCACAAAAACAGTCAGAATCCCACTGTTCTGCTCTAAGTGCAGACATTCTTTGTTGTGCATTTAGTTGCAAACAAGTTAGTTAAGAGGGGATTTTAATATAGGGCATTGTAACATAATGGGGAAGGCAACTTTCACTGGAGTAAGAAGGTTATAGAGAATATATTGTTATGAGTTTTAGTGATTATAAAGCCAAGAAGGATATGATTGCTTGCTTTAAAATGAGGCCTTATAAGGCTTTCAAAAATGTGTATAAAGGTGTGTTTGGTAAGGAAGTCAGTAGTGTCATAACTTTGTTGGCTAAGGAGGTTCATATTTAAATCACAATTCTGAATAGGTACTTCATCAAGTGCTTAAATTTATTAGAAGAAGAAGGTGGTGGAAGGGTGGCGATGATGAAGTGTGGAGCTGGGGATTTTAGTATAAGAATACTTATTATAATTGTGTTCATGATCATCAGCAATATTAGATTAACTATTATGCTAATTTTATAAAGATGAAGTAATGTTCATCATATTGGTAATTGCAGCAGTAGCCTAAGCTATATGGGTTAAATCCTTCCAAGGATATAACAGGAGACCAGCTTCCAAAGCATAAGCCAACCATTGATCAACAAAATCCCGCATAGGAGCACTGCCTTTGGCAGTAAGAAAGCTATGAAGAGCTTGCATTGGATGTGCACAGGTGGTCAGAGGCCCATTAGTGTGTCCTCCAGCCTCTAGTCTGCTGCTTGTGTGCTTAGTAATCCCACAGCCTCTAATAATTCATACACAGGTAGTAAGTAAATGCACAACTCTCTGCCTGGTGAAGTAGAACAAGGCACTAGTTATTCAGTATCTCTGATCTGCTCTTGCCCCGTTTTGCTGTTCTCCTTTAAAACATTGAGGTGCAGTCTAACATAGGTTGTTGGCATTGCTGACAGCAGTGAACACTTTATACCCTTTGGCCATTAACGGATTTGCTGATTGATTTTAGATCGAATAAGAATATATTCTATTTGGGAACACAGTACTGAGTGGAAGAGCATAGGTCACAAAAATTATGTAAGCTGAAGAAGTACAAAGTAGAGAAAAACTAAAAGTTCAGATGTGAATTTAAGGCAAAGAAAGACTACAGTTTATGTGGGCTTAGAGAAGGGGAAGTGGAAGAATAGAGGCTTTATAAAGTGAATATTAATAATAATAAATAAGGTGGATTACCTAAATAATGAACAAAAACTGCTCATTTTGACTAGTAGGATTGCAGAACACCATTGTACACATATTCTGTCATAATCACTGCAACTGTTTACGTTTGTATTCTGTTGTTTCCGTCCTCTGCTAATTGCTTCAGGCTTCTGATCATTACACACATCCTTCTCTTTCCTAACACTTATGAACACAAGAGCTAGTGCAACAGAAAGCAGATATTTAGCATCTGTAGAAGCTTTGTGATTCACCAAAAATCACTACAGATACTACCCTATGAGGAAAAGTGAACCAACAGCTCCCCTTCTCACCTATCTCATTTGGATGGTCATCAGGCATCTAGACTGCTAAACAGACATGCATTGTCTCTATCATAAGGGAATGCACTGCTTCCATGATAACTGGCTACAGCGAAACAATTATTTCCTAAATCATGATTTACTAGTTAAGAAAATGTTGATGGATTGTATGAATTGCAGCAGGAGTACTTTAACAGGTGAGCCGTGCTTCAGAAACTCTCTGTGAGGCTGGATGACCTAAGCTATGACAGGCATTTCTGAAAAAAAAAAAAGAATGAGTAAATAAGGCAGTGAGAGAAGGCAGCTTGAGATGATGGGATCACTAAGCTGATATTGTAGTACAACATACGAGACATTTGCTTTATGAAGTGGAAAAAGAGAGAAAAATCACTGAAGAAACTTCCACGGACACAGGCAGTTACAGACCCATAATTCTGACCAGTATGCAAACCCATGGAAAGACTTCTCATGGAATTAATCACTGAGGACATAGGGAACCTTCCAACACTAGAACCATCTCAGTCTGCATTCGTCAAGGGCAGGTTATGCTTACTCAACATTGTGGATTATTTTGAAAAGGTCACCAAAGCAATGGATGAAGGCAAAATGGTACACACTGCATACATCAAACTGGCCAAAGTTTTTGACACAATTCTGCACATAGGCATAGTAAAAAAACTAAGTAAACTGGAAGTTAACCCCCATGTCACCCTGGTTTGCCAATTGTCTCACAGACAGGATGCAGATAATCAAAACTGGGGCAGTTGCCTCCACAAAGAGACCAGTCACCAGCGGAGTCCCCCAGTGTTCTGTGCTGGAACTGTTCCTGTTTGGCATCAACTTTTCTGAAATAAAAGCCAGTATCAAAAGGCTCTGGCTGACTAGGTTTACAGATGACTAAGTCAGGGGCAGTCATTGAATCCCCAAATGACTTAGCCATCTTGCAGAAGGGTTTGTCCAAAATAAATAACTGGTGCCAAAATCATGGGCTGAAATTAAATGTCAAAAAAACTGCATTATTGTATCTTTTGGAAATTAATCTACCCCAGAGAACTACCACATTAACAATATGCCCCTAACAGCTGACCCAGTTGTTTGGAATTTGGGAAATTATGTGGATAGTGACCTAACTGTTGACCAACATGTGTCCATTGTTGTAAGAAAGCCCTTTTATATTGCACAGCTTACAACCAAAGGGATTTGTGTCGCAATCTAGGGGTTGTTATGTCTCCTTTTACTCAGCCCTCATTAGGCCAGTCATTAAATATATTTCCCCATTTGGGATGTGTCTGTCCAGAAGCATGCAAATGCAATGCCCACAGCGAAATCTTACTAAAAGGCTACAACATGTCCTACATGGACTGACTCAAAGCCATGCCACTATACTCAGTATACTGTAGACTGCTAAGAGGTGACCTGTTTCTGACATAGTGTTAGATTTCCTGCACATCAGCAAGGCAAATGGCTTCAGAAATAATCAATCTAGGGATCTAAACCTGTTCTCTAATATCAAAAGAATGTTTTGGAGAGAAAGGTACATCTCCCAGAGGATATCACTAATGTGGAATAGACTCCCCATCCACGTAAAGCAAAGTTCATTCCTGTCCATATTCAAGTGCAACCTAGATCCATGAATGGGAAGCAGAAAATGTACCCCAGGACGGCCCCTTTACTACTAAATGACAGAGGTAGCTCCTAAATGCTTTATCCCATGCATAGTTCCCTCAAAGTATCAGTGGTATGATCCCATCTTTTCTCATTTGGAGTAATATATAATTATTGACCATGGGATGGATAATGTTAATCTATAAACAAATGGGATATGTTATTTCAAGCACTAAAATGGAAATTGGCCTGAATGAAAGTGCTCCACAAGGCCAGCTAGCCTATTACTTACCTATGAACCTATAAGAGTAAAGCACTGACAGCTCAACTGAATCTGAATGCAGACAAAGGTATGAGACCAGCAAATGGCACAAATTTGCCAGGGAATGGAGACTGCTCAGGCAATAAAAGGGGAAATAATAGTTGTGTGCATCTGAATGCAGAAAATGAGAAAGAGAGGAATAATAAAGAAAGACAACAGAGGCACGGAGCTGAGGAATAGAAATGATAGAACAGTAGCAGGCATATAAAGCACTAGTATTTAGCTGAAGTATGTAGTTTTGTTACTGAAAAAATGAAATGGTGAAATAGTTGAGAGGTTCCTAATAAGGTTTAGAAAAGTATTTAATCTGTACATTACCTCATGAAAAAGGTCATCTCTGTACTGGAAAATTCTTTCTTGTTATAAAAAAAAAAAAGAGAGGAATAAACGAAATTGTGTATTGTACGTTTGAGTCTTCTTTGCAGTGCAGTGCATGATTCTAAAAAACACTTCTGCATAGCACAGATAAGACTCGAGTGAGATGTCATTGCCGTATATAAATTTCCTCTGCTTTGTGCAGATCAGTAGTAGCAACATATGAAGTCTGTCAGATTCATTTCTTACTCTTTATGAAGAAACCTGAGCTCCTTAAATTGTCAAGGCAATGGTAAGCACAGTCCAGTATATTGTTCTCTGGTATTATGCTGCTTTGCGATATTGGCTTAAAAGATGTTTAAAAAAAAACTGCTTACTACAGTTCCTGACTTGCCTGAAAAGTGTTGCAAGTGGAGCTATTGTATAATATTCCAAAGTAAAATGGTATTCTAAGCCTTTAAAAGGAACACAAGGCTGAACTTGTGTGTGTTTACAGTACTTTGAAGATATACACTATTTCTCATCCTACAGAGCTTGCATGACTCTACAGTCTTAACTTTGATATGGTAATTTGTCTGGAGAAAGCAATGGATATTTATCAAACTGCCAAAGGAGTGTATTTTTTTATTTCCTGGAAACAGCAAAGCACATTTGTGCCAGTATTGTCTGTATGTTCTCATCTCTGTCCTTTTGAATCTACGTTATATAACGGCAGGCATTAGTTTCTGGGGCAAACAATGAAACTCTGCACGTCAAATGCTCTAATAGTCAGTGTCATGCAAAATGCAGGCAGACATTATTTAAAAGTAGAGCAGTGCAGTACAGAGATGTACTAAATCCTTACATTAATAGTTTGTTTCTGTGGAAGGGGAGGTTTTGCTGCAGTAGCTGTTACAAAGGCAGCTTTTACTTTCAGGTATCGCATCACTGTTTTACTAGCTTTAGTAATTCTTTCTGTGGATGCTGTCACCAGGCTGATATGATGACAGAATTTCAATGTCAGTCATAGAGATGACTATAATGACTGGGTCTGCAAGTTTGAGTTAGCATTTTACAGTAAATAAGCTGCCATTCTTAAGTTCCTAAGTGAAGAAGGCAAACATTTTCATTTTATAAAATGTGGTAACTATAGGCAGCATTTCTGATACTGCAAGAGGTAACTGAGACTGGGAAATACTTTAACACTCTAGTAAAGGTGATGACTTATAAATATATTAATCATTTGTCTCCTGTATACCTTGTAGATATTTTGGTTTATGGGACTTGCACTTGGACTGGGTGGTTTATTTAGTCCACTGCTCTTGTCCTGCATGTTACATAGGACAAGCATCATGTCCTTTTAAATTCAGCATTTCAGAATATTTGAGTGATGTCAAATGTGCCAGAATGGCTAATGCGTTATGCAAACATAGTATGAAACATAAGACGGCTAGATTTGCTTTTACTATTATTGATAGAGTATGGGCTGGCAATATCTCAAAAGTTGGTTTGCATTCATTGCTTGACTACAAGGAATGCAAATGGATTGTTAAATTGGGTGCACTTTATCCACCTGGAATTAATGAGCAGCTTTAGGTACTAATTATGTTGTTAATTGAGGTTGATAAGTGTATAAGAAGAGTGGAAGGAAATTAGTCTGTGTCATTTCCTGCACTGAGGAAGGCTGTTTGCCGAAACCGGTATGCTTATTTTTTTATTTTTACCCTTTGGGTACATCAGTGCATGGGCTTATTAATAAAATTGTGCCCATGAGCTGTTCTTTGTGTGCTGGTCTCTTTTTGTTGGGATGATACATTGATTGGACCGTGCAGCATGCCGTATTTTCCGTGGGCTTTGGTTGGTGTTTGTGACTCCACTTGTATACCTTATTTCTTACTAATGCAACCACATGGCTAGCACACCTATGTTATTTTTAATAACAGGAATATCAAAGATACTGCTTAAATGTATTAAGATGCACATTTTAGACCTGGTTTCCAGTCTTATATATTGTGATTTAGGCTGTGACCATTAAAAACTCACTCAAAATGTCATTATATTTCCCAATCACATATGCAAGTAAACTGAGACTTAAGGAGATCAAACTTAAGAAACTTATTTTATTTGGAATCAGACATAAAATACTGCATAAATGTATTGGCCTTAAAGGTCTCACCATCAGTGTCCTTTGGTCATCTCTATACCACAAGTTTACCCTTTAATGAACAAGTAAAGAAAAAACTCCATGCGAAACAATAAGTTCCAAATAAGATAGAAGGCTTCATCAGAGCAAAATAACCATCGCCATATCCACAATAAATACTAAAGTGGTTGTGTAATAAATCCATCAATCAACCTCTCTGCAGTGCATAACTAGAACATTTTTTTGAATATTTTTTTAAATAAGATAAACATTTGAAATTGGTAAATTTGGTTCAAAAGAAAAAGCAGGGATTTCATAATTTATGTGTGTCTGAGAAGGGATTACTTGTGGATTTGCCCACTAATCGAACTTTAAGGATTACGAAGCCAAACACAGTGGGTGGAGTTTGTGAATATGATTACTACAGATTATGATAGACGTATGTTGCTATTCTGAATGATGAAGATATTATATTGTTTCCAGAATTGAGATTAATATAGCTTATGCCAAAATTGACAATATGCTTTGGAATAATTTTATGCAAGGGATGATAGACAAGACATCATATACATTCCTGGGAATTAAAAATTCTATTATATATACCCACAATATTTTGTATTGCAAAGATTCATAAATCTAATGACCCCCCCCCCCCCAAGACCTGTTGTGGCAGCCAGAAGCTCTAAAACCTATCCCTTGTCTATTTATATAGATAAACTAAAGTCCTTCCCTAAGTCAGCACAAGAATTTAATTTATGATTCTTGGGATTTTTTTAGGAATATTAGGGCAGAATATTGTGATGATCAACTAACTTTTGTTACTATGGATGTGGTTGACTTATTTCCTTCTATACCTTATGCAGGGGAGCCAGCAGGATTTTTTGCAGGGGGGTGCAAACCCAGACACCCCCCCATGCAGCTATTTCAATGTCCCATTTCTTGGCTATTTCTGCCCAGTTGCCATAAACACTGTTTTATGCTTTACTTCTATAATGTTTACAGATATTTTGATTTAATTTACAACTTTTATTTCAACTGTTATAGCACAAACACTGATAGATATTTGCTAAACAAAGCAATAGCCTTACAATGAAAACTGACTTAGCATTAAAGCTTCTATGCTTTTGAAACTCTCATTCACTGAAATAGCATTGAAACCTACATTCAAAGAAAATTCATCCGGCCAGTGGCAGGTTAAGTTTACCTTTGGGCAGTTTTCAAATCATAGAGCACTTGCACACATTTTTAGGACCATGCAAAAGTTCTTTGATTCACCTTCCTGATTGTATTAATTATAATATATAATAATTGAATTATATCCATTGTATAATACAGCACCACTTGTTAGTGTGCATTTTAAATTTATAGTTTTGTACATTTTTCCAGTAAGCAATGAAACAAAACATATGAACTAATAATGACAAATCGCCCAGTTGAGAACATCTCAACCGTAAAAGGCCACTCAAACGTCTGTCATTACAATCCACCAATATCAGTCAATATACACAATCTCTGCAGAAGTAAAAGTCATCTAAGTAATCCACATTAAAGAGATCTGAAACTGATGAATAGGTAGTTGCTATGTGCCTGCTGCCCTTAAAGAAATAATTGCCTATGCTACATTAACAAATATTAAGCTGGTATATTGCAATAGAGAATGGGTGGCAAGCTGAAAAACAAGTTCATAGTAACTAGGCATCTCATCCAAAGGAGGACATGCTCAGGACTGCAGCACCCCACCCCCTTAAAATACAAATCTACATGCTGTGGGAGTAGATCCTACAGTCCTCTATATCAAGATGCAAGTATGCTACCTTTTGTGCTACTAATACTGCTTTAAAATTCTATGCGACAATAGTGATACTATTTGCTAAACAAAACAGTTGCAGATTTTAAGCAGACTTAGCATGAGCAGCAGTAAACTTTTCTTCCCTTGAAGGTCACAATCCCTTGAAAATGCACTTCTAATTAAATTCTACCTGCTAACTTTAACTAGGGCATTTCACACACATGCACACACGCACAGACACACCTCATCGTCTTAGGGCAAGTAATCTGGACAAAGCCTAAAATAAATAGGGACAGATTATAAATATTGCTCTCATGAACTTAGAAAATTGCTAAAACAACAGGATTTGTGGCATCTATATTACATAATCAAACTTTTAAATGTTCAAACGTCATAAGGTCGACACCATATAATCAAACTTTTAAAAGTTCGAAAATGTAATAAAAAAAATAATAAACCAAAGAAAAAACGTACCTGAATGGTTTAAAAAGGGGGGGGGGGCAAGCCACCGTGCACCACACAAGTGGGGGGCTTTGCCCCCACATGCTTCGCTCTTTAAATATACCAACCCCGAGATCTCACTACAGTGCAGAAAAAGGACATCTTTCCATTTTGCACTGTACAGAGATCCCCGTTGAAACGTTCAAACTTTTAAAAGTTAGATCATATGGTGTCGACCATATGACGTTCCTACTTTTATGAGTTCCCCAACGTGATATAGACCCAATTTGTGTTAGTATGCATTTTTCTAAAGGATATAATGTAAAAAACTCAAATGTCTGTTATTATTTAGCAACTTCAATCCTTTAGGAGAAATATGGAACAAAAATCTGGACATTCTGCAAAAACTTGGACAGCTGAGGAGTATGCTACCTCCCTCTTACACACACACACACACACACACACACACGCACGCACACACCAACCATACCTCTCAATCTCTTAGCACAAGAAATCTGGAAAAAGCCTGCTATAATGTTGGGGACAATGACCCAAAACTAGTGGCACATTTAGAAAGTTGCTAGAATTACAGGATTTGTGTTAGAATTCATATTCTAAAGGATATGAAGTCTGATACTCAAACATATAATATTATTTAATAACTTTAATCCTTAGCTCATCCCAGTGATTTGTAAAAAAAAAAAAAAAAAAAAAAAGAAATTCTATGAAGAACAGACCAAAAAATATAAGGCAAAAATCTGGACATTCTGTGAAAATCTGTACAGTTCAAAGGTATGACACACACATACATCCTTATAGAATGAATAGAATAAAATGTTTGCATTAGTATGCATTTTCTGATGATATGAACTCTAAAACTCAAATGTCTGCCATTATTTTCTGACTTCAGTCCTCAATAATTTTCATGAAAAAACAATTTTATGAGAAACAAACCGAAAATATGAAGCAAAAATCTGGTTAATTGTGAGGTATGACCTCCCCCCCCCTTACACATACTCCTACCCCTAACTTACTTACTTACACACACACACATACACACACACACACACACACACACCTACACCTACCTACTTCTTACACTCACACACATAAACCCCTACCTTTACCTACCTACTTCTTATGTACAGGCATACATTCCCCTACCTACCTATGCCTTAAATCCACACACCCCTACCTATTTCTTACAGACACACACACACACACACACACACACACACACACACACACACACACACACACACACACACACACACACACACACACACCTCTTAAACAAGTAAAAACATACACACACACACACACACACACACACACACACACACATGCCTAGCTCTCACTTGTACCTTCATCTGCAGTCTAAAACTTCTTCTAGAATTCAAATTCCATGTGGGCGTGGAAGATGAAGACGTAAATCATCGGTTGCACAAATGCTTCTAGAGACAAAGGACTTTCTTAAAGAAGAACACCCTTAAAAAATTAAATGAAAATGAATCTCCCATTTCAAGTATAATTTTGACAATTGGATGGGGAAGAGGAAATTCACCCCTCATTTGTCACCTATGTCTTTAATGGCCACAACCATCCTGTAACTGTTTTATCTCCCTAGCCCCTGCTTGCAAATGTTTCATCTCCCAAGCCCCTGCTTATATTTATCAAGGGTATCAGAACTTGTCACAGTTTTGGAATGCATGGCTAAGCTTAAAATGGCCCTTATGGTCATTAGCCTACCAAACAGCTATGAACCGTATTTTCAGTTCTTGATATATTTCTACTTGATTTCTGGATTATATCTGCATTTTATAGTAAAATTCACTTGAGAATTTGTATGAATTGTTAGAATACATCAAAAAGAATACTTTTTTGAAATCTTCACATTCTGTTTATTATGAGTATGTTAACTATCTTGATATTGTTTTGGTCAAGGCTGAAAACAACTATTGTTTTATTTCTAGTACACATCACAAAGAGGCATTCTCCAATTCATATTTGCATTTTATGAGTAACCATGCTTTGCATCAAAAGCGAAGTATTATTAAGGGCAAATGATAAGGATATTGAAATGATCGAGTGACATTGGAAAGTGTTGAAGTGTTTTCCTGTTACAGGTAATATTATTCTAATGCAACCTAACTTTATTTACAAGAGAGGTAGAAATATTAAAGACATTTTCTAAAAACTTTGTTAACAGTAATATCAATAATACCTTTCCCTTGGCAAAGACCCCATGAAGGCAAAGGGTACTTTCAAATGTAGGATGTGAAATCAGTGCTCCTTCATTTTAAACTATAGTACAACAATTTGCAAGCAAGGCCTTTGTCATTAAATTCTTATGGGTATTATAATTGTAATATCAAAGGGGTGATATATATAGCTTGTTGTTTATCATGTATTCCTTTTTTATGTTGGAAGAACTGAATGTTTATCAAGGAAAAGGATATACAGTATGAGCACAATTATGACATTATACATTGTGTAGAGACAAATGCTTTATATAAACATATGCAACTCTGGTGTATGGATTTTTTTTCTGTTAGATCAAGTACCTTTAAATCCAAGGGGTGATGCTTGGGAGACTTTGAATACTTTGAACTGTACTGGCAATTAAAGTTGGATGCCAGCACTGGCCCAGTTTGAATGAAAACCTTTCCATTCTGAGTACTTTAAAAGTACATCCTGCCAGATTGTAAGACAGTTGTTTCTAGGTCTTAATTTCTATGTTATTTCAATTTTAAATAATTACCTTATTTAAAAAAATGTGTATTTATGTACTGCAGAGAGGCAGTGTCGGCTGGTGACTTCAAATCAAAGGGGGGCTGCAGGAGACAGCTGAATGGGTGGGGTCAATGGGAAGGGGTGTGCCCAACTAGAAAGGGGAGGGGCTATGGTCAAAACTACAACAACTAACTAAAAACACTGCCCTGGGTGCCAAACCATCATTATGAGAGTCCAATCAAGACAAAATGAAGTGTAGAAGAATAAAAATATTTCAATGCATTGGCTGCATGACAGCTTACCTAATATCTAGATGGAAACAAAAAGGTTGTGAGGCATGAAAAAATAAATTAGTTTTTAAATACATTAATGGAATGCCAGTCAGAATCAAGTGGCACTCAACTCAAACCACTTCTTGAACTGCAGTTCTAATTATAATTTATATTCAGCTTTATTAAAGTACCAAGTAACATGCTGAAAGTAGAAATGTCTGATGCCCCCACTTGTAAAAATGTTTCTTATCCTAAAAAGACCTGCTGCCTGTCAACTGTCTACTTGTTTCATGGGGAAAACATGATCAAAGTAAAAAATGAAAACCAAACAAGAAATAAGCTCAAGATACATTACTTAAAAGGATTACTGTACAGGTTATGGACCACATGATTGGCATTCTGTTTAGTTTACGGGTAAAACCTGCAGAGATGACGAAGTCTCCAAGTGTAATGAGCTTCTTAAAATAATGTAATCTGTCCTTTATTACAAATACTGTCATATGCATTTCAATACCCAAGGCTTATACATTATCTAGTTAAGTATTCTCTACATGGCAACAACAGAAAGGCTTTCAATGTTGGCAATTTTTTAACAGTATGCTTATTAAAGCTTACTTGCATCTTACGATCTCAGCCAAGCTTACCTGATGGTCATTAAAGTATTGCTACTTAAACACAGAGCAACAGGCACTTTGAGCAATAAGCATAAATCAACAGTACAAAAAATATGACAGAAACCAGACCATTCCGCAAAAATCAAGGACAGATTAAAAGCTACTCTAGTACTTGTGTCTACCTTGGATGGGGGGATACTCTGCACATTTACAGTGCATAACTACTCCTTGCCTTGCTTCGACACATCCAGAGTCACTACATAGGGGAGTGGGGTGCAAGAAGTATGTCACAATTTGAAATGTCTCTGGCTGACTGTGATGGCCCTGACACATTTGTCATACCTCTCAACTTCAGAGCAAGAAATCTGGACAAAGCCATACAAAGAAGTGGGACAAAGGCCCAAAATAAGGACAATTTTTAAAAATTGCTATTATAAACTTAGAAAGATAATAGAATAGGTCTTGCATTAGTATGAATTTTCTGAATGGTATGAAATCTGAAACTCAAATGTCTGTCATTATTTTCTAACTTCAGTCTTTAATGATTTGTCACTTCTTCTTCTTCTTTCGGCTTTTCCCAGTTAGGTGATCCGCTGTGGCGACCCCTATCTGCTCATGATTGGCAGTGGAGTTTTACAGTGTCGAGTTGCCAGCACGGCACACACATGCACACACTCACACCTAGGGCCAATTTAGAGTGTCCAATCCACCTACAGCATGTCTTTGGGATGTGGGAGGAAACCGAAGCACCCGAAGGAAACCCAGCAACCACAGGGAGGACATGCAGACTCTGCCCAGAAGGCACTCCAGCCGAGGATCCAACCAGAGAACCTCTTGCTGTGAGGCAGCAATGCTAACCGCTGCACCACCGTGACTGCCCTTTAATGATTTGTCACTAATTTGCCAAAAAAACACAATTTTGCCAAAAAAACCACAATTTTATGAAAAATGGACCAAAATGTGATGTAAAAATATAAAATAGCCACACAATACAGCTGGGAACCTGTCAAAGAAGGGACACTTTAATATTAGTACTGCTAACTTGAGCAGCTGACAAAATAAAATAATCTACATGCATTTCTGAAATAAAAGTAATCTATAACTCTGATTATTACAGTTATTTCTTAATTGTAAACCCTCCATGTTTTCTTCCAAAATTGCTATTTTGTGGAGGGATTATTAGGGAGAAGAGCAACATTTTGAGCCAAAATCAGGGACAGTTGAGAGGTTTGGCTATGCCTAATTCTGTAAAGCAATTTATTTGCATGTACCTCTCAACCTGTTAATGCAATAAATCTGGACAATGCCAAATATATTGGGGGAACATATAAACAGTACTAAAAATTGGTCTTGTATAAACTGAGACAGTTGATAGAACAGGTCTTACTTTAGCATGCATTTTTCTGAAGGTTATGAAGTCTGAAACTCAGTGTGTCATTATTTAATGACTTAATTCCTAAATGATTTGCCAGAAAACCACAAATTTTATGAGGAACAAACCAAAATTAAGAAGCAAAAATCTATTCATTCTTTGAAAATCTGGACAGTTGGGAGGTATAGTTCAGATGGGGCTGTCTTTAAGTTTGCCGCCCTTCCCCCTCACAAAATCATGGTCGAATGGAGCCTCTCCCTGCAGCCATTCCAACGATCCATTACTTGGCTATTTCACTCCATTTACCATAAACACTAATCTGCATATTGATTTACTTCTATGATGATTTGGACATCATTTGAAAGTTTTATTTTGCATTTTACAGCACAAACACTAAGACATCTGCTAAACAAACTTAGCATTAAAACTTCTCTTCCCTTGAAACTCACATTCATTGAAACAGCATTGAAACCCACATTCAAAGAAAAACACATTTTACCAGTGGCAGAACTGCCCAATTCAGAACATCTTTCCATCAAACAATGAAACAAAATGCATGCACCCATAATGACAAATCTGCCCAGTTCAGAACATTTCCATCATAAAAGTCTACTCAAACTTCTACAGTCCACCATTATCAGTAAATATGCACAATTCTGCAGTCCACCATTATCAGTAAATATGCACAATTCTACAGTCCACCATTAGCAGTAAATATGCACAATCTGTGAAGAAGTAAAAAAAGTCATCTAAATAATTCCACATTAAATAAATCTGTAACTAATGAAGAGGTTGCTGCTAACAAACACCTTTATATTTCATGGTTTCATAAAAATAAAGTGTCTGATGCCCCTGAAGAATAAATTGCCTATATTCCATTAAAAATGATAAGCTAGTAATATTGCAATAGGAAATGGATAGCAAACCGATAACAGGCTCATAGTTAGTATCTTAACTTTTTCAATATGGCAGCATTCACCCCTTGTGGGAGTAGAACCAACAACCTTCTGCATCAAAAGCAAGTACACAACCTGTTGTGCTAGTAACAATGCAAGCTGACTTAGCATAAGCAGCACTAAACTTCTCTTCCCCTGCAGCTCTCAGCTCCTTGTAAAATCTACTCAATACTCAACTGCATCTCAACTTTGCAACACAAGAAATCTGGAAAAAGACAAATTTATTGGGGGGGTCAAAAGCCCAAAAACCAGAGACACATTAAACATTCCTTGTATAATCTTGGAAAGTTGCTAGAATAAAATGCTGTGTTACCACCATAAAATTTACTACCAAGGTCCCTGTGCAAAAGAGTCAGAGCAACATACCACTATGCCAAATCAGCTGCTTTGTGAAAGAAAAATGCTGTGTTACCACCATACATTTTACTACCAATGTCCCTGTGCAAAACAGTCAGAGCAACATACCACTATGCCAAATCACCTGCTTTGTGAAAGAAAAATGCTGTGTTACCACCATACATTTTACTGCCAAGGTCCCTGTGCAAAACAGTCAGAGCAACATACCACTACGCCAAATCAGCTGCTTTGTGAAAGAGCAGAAGACTGAAACTTAAATGGCTATCATTTAATGAATTCAATTCTCACCATAGCTGTCAACCTCTTAGCAAAAAACACCTGGACAAACCCAGTAATGAGGGAATACAGCCCTCAAACATATTCCGTGAATTCAGTTCTTGCCATAGCTGTCAACCTTAGCACAAAAAACCTGGACAAAGCCAATAATGGGGTAATACAGTCCCAAAAAATAAGGACACATTTCAAATATTCATCTTATAAACTTAGAAAATGGCTAGAATAAAATGTTGTGTTACTATGTATTTTCTGAAGCATATGAAGTCTGAAATTCAAATGCCTGTCAATTTTACTTCTGACGGAACAAAAACAATTTTCAGCGAGGCCCAGGGAGAAATACTGCAGACACATGTCTTTATAAAATGGCAGGACACCAGAGCAAATCCACACAAACACAGGGATGAGATGCAGACTCCACACAGAAGGCACCCCAGCCAAGAATCAAACCAGAAAACATTTAGCTGTGAGGCAACTATGCTACCACTGCACCATCAAATATATAAGGAGTTAAACATTCAGAAACCTGAAGTCTGAAATTCAAATGCCTGTCAATTTTATTTAACATTTGTTAATCAGGACAGTCTGACTTGGAACAAAAAAACTATTTTCAGCAGAGGCCCAGGAAGAAATAATGCAAACATGTCTTTGTAACATGGGAGGACACAAAAGCAAACCCACACAAACACAGGGAGAAGATGCAGACCCCACACAGAAGGCACCCCAGCCAAGAATCAAACCTGAGAACCTGCAGCTGTGAGGCAACAGTGCTACCACTGCACCATCAAATATCAAGCATTGCAACATTTAGAAACCACAGATATTATGAGGAACAGATCAGATCAAATATGAGGCAAAAATCTGCAATTAATTCAGGTCCTTAACACCTGCATACAAGGTACAGGGTTCAAGCATGAAGTATTCCCTACCACACCACCATGAGTTTGTTCTAGCCACCTAACAACTGGGGCATTTACTCACACACAGACACGCACACACACACTTCCTCTTATGTAAATATCTCCCCCTGTCCATGATGTAGATCCCTGGGGCCATTACATACATCCCATAGCTGGCACGTTCAAGCACATCCCCGCGAGATCCCCGATGAGACTCCTTACCATGACATCCCTCTGAGATCTCCAGTCTGCCTGCCGACATTGCAGTCCAGGTCCGACCTGTTCCCAGCGACAGTATATGCAGTTAAAACTGCATAGACTTCTGGGAGCTCTGTTCTTCCATGTTTCCCAGTCCGGACTGCTGCTGAGACAGTCTGCACATGCTCCAGACTGTCTCAGCAGCAGTCCGGACTAGTGAGCAATTTTTTTATCTTTTCTTTTATTTTCTTCTTTTTCTTTTATTTTACAGCTGAGGGGGCTGCAGTCCAATAGCATGGGCCACCCCTGCAGAGAGGTAGTTGGTGGATTTATTGTTCTTGACACACCCACTCTAGTATCTGTTATGGCTATGGTGATGTTTATTTATTTGTCTTGATGAAGTCTTTTTATATACATGAGATGAAAGTACTTATACTACTACATTGTTTTCTTGTTGACAGCATTTGGCCTTGGTCTTTGTTCTGGAGTTTTCTGTTAAATGGTTTAGTAGTCATGCCTTACAAGCACTCATTTTGGTTATTTACCCTTTAATGAAGTCATGTATTGATAATGTGCTCTGTCATCCTTCTTTCAATATATAACTAAATTATATAACACTCATGACATAATCATTTACATGTACTTTTGATGAATTTTTCTTAATTAACAGACAAACCAATAAAAAAGAACCAGGATGCATATTATCTTTTGTTGCTACTAAATAATGACACAGTTAGGCTTGAACAATGGTATAAATGGTTTCTTAATATTCATTTTGCCATAGTGGCCAGCCTATGTCATATCCATACTAAATGATGAGCCACGTCCTGGAGAGTCGCAGCTTACAAACACAGGTTATAGGCAGACACATATTCACACTCAGGCTCTGTATCTCTCTTGCTGTAATAACTCCCCTCCTAGTGTTAGAAATCCTGTAGAACAACACTGTTAAAAATGCCCACTTCTCAGTATGTAATAATAGACTGGTAAACCATTGCAAGATGTGTGTAAAGGCAGTGTACAAGTGAGGCATATATATCTAAATGCAGTGCACATGTGTTGAATTGTCAAGATATGTGCTATTTCTTCTTATTCTTCTCTTTCGGCTGTTCCCATTAGGGGTCGCCAAAGCAGATCATCTGTTTCCATTTCTTCCTGTCCTCTGCATATTGCTCTGTTACACCAACCACCTGCATGTCCTCTCTCACCACATCTATAAACCTGATCTTAGGCCTTCCTCTTTTCCTCTTACTTGGCAGCTCCATCCTCAGCATCCTTTTCCCAATATACCCATGATCCCTCCTCAGCACATGTCCAAACCAATGCAATCTTGCCTCTCTGATTTTGTCTCCAAAGCGTCCAACCTGAGCTGACCCTCTAATATACTGATTCCTAATCCTGGACATCCTTGTCACACCTAGTGCAAATCTTAACATCTTTAACTCTGCCACTTCCAGCTCTGATTCCTGCCTTTTTGTCAATGCCACTGTCTCCAACCCATACAACATGGCTGATCCCACTACCCTCTTGTAGACCTTCCCTTTCACTCTTACTGGTACTTGTCTGTCACAAATCACTCCTGAAACTCTTCTCCACCCATTACAACCAGCCTGTACTCTCTTCTTCACCTCTCTTCCACACTTGCCAAATAACATATGCAGACAACAAAGATATGTGCTATTTAAACATTTAAATTTAAACATTAAATGTAGTAATGAATGGTCTGTGCTGAATAATAAATTGATCTCTATGTAGTAATTGATTGAAGAGCCATCTGATTTTTAGCACTAAATCTATAAGGGTTAATAACGAGAAGTAATGCCCTTCAACGCTCAGCATATATCATGGTGCAATGATAGTCCTGGACTGCAGTGATTTCTGACTTCCCCAGGTGAAAGTTAAAGCAAGTTGTATCTGATTATTATATGTTGATAACCTAATAATCTACAATTGGTCTATATTTTTAGGTAACTGGTATGATGTTAACTTGTAGTGTTAAGCAAAGATCCCAGTGTTTAATGACTGGTCAACCCTTTGAGTGAATATCACTAGTTAAAGCACTGCACACACGGACATAGGTATTGGTGAGATATCCCCTGAACTCTTTGGTGTACTGTGCAGTGTCTAAAGAGCTGAGAAAATACTGTAATTTAGCAAATACAAAGATGGCTGCTCATAATGTAAGTACTGTATGTAGCTAACGTAAGATGATTGTGAATCTTTCATCTGCCAGGCCTGCCTATACCCATTTGACAATATCTGTGTGTGTGTGTGTGTGTGTGTGTGTGTGTGTGTGTGTGTGTGTAGATTGATAGATATGTGCAGTGTTCATCAGTGCAACAAAACCCAGGATGGCCTGACTATAACACTGAAGACTTCATTTAGAGCACTGATAACAACTGGTAAGTTCTATGAATGTAGATTTGTCTGAAAACTGTATGACATTTGAGCTGTGTAGTAGTAGATTTGATTTTGTGTGAAATACTCTTAGTGTGACATTTCAAAGAGTTTATCTTAATAAAATGATTATTAGGGATTCTGTGAATCACATATATCTTAATCCTTGTAACCATTTAACCATTTCCTGCAAAGCAGTCATAGTTTCAACGTGTTGTCATGGACTACTTATGTGCTTCTGTTATCAATTTTCCATATTTGTTTTTAAGTGGAATGTTTCAGATTGTTTAATGCGGTAATGTTATTTGTTTTTTGAAGATAATATTTTGCTTTATCATTCTTTATTCTTTCTTGATATAGGCAGTGAGAATCACCTTAACCTTACCGGTGTGGTACGTTAAAAATTGTTATGAAATGATTAGGAAGAATTCTAACACCTGATTTGCTATAACTGGCAGTTTGGGTAGTGTTGTTTGGTCGGCAAATCACCTCTTTCTGGACTACATGACCATGCATAACATTAACATTAGTTATTAGTTATAGGTGACCCCATAGTCAGACACACACCACTCACCAGGCTGTGCAAAGACAGACTGACGGTGCCAGTCCCACTAGGGCCCTCAAGTTCCTTCACCATAACAATGGTTATTGCTTACATGGGAGTGAATGACTTATTTATTTATTTATTATTTATTTTATTTTACATTTGTTGACCGGGCTAGTCTAGCTGGATTAATGTCCATTTTCAGTAGAGGCCCGGGGAGAAAAGCTCCACAGTAAGACATAATTTTACAAACATAGTTGTACAGAGGGTGTATTTAACAGACAGACTGTAGTACATAACATTTTCATAAAAGTCTAAAAACTACTAGTAGCATCAACAGGAAAAAGTACATTAGATTCTTCTTTTAAACATCCATCCATCATAGTGGTATTGAGAATCCAAGATTAAAAGAGAAGTAAAGAAACAGTAAGGGAATATCTTGTTATAGATAGCAGGAGAAAGGAAAAGGCATGGAACAAACAAGGATTAGTCAGGGTTAGAACAAGGACAGAGCCATTGGGAGTAAAGCCATGATTTTATATGTTTCTTGAAAGTAGGTAAAGAGGTAATAGACTTAAGTTCACTTGGAAGTTTGTTCCAGATGGGTGCAGTACAGTTGGAGAACAGACTATCCCCAGCTTTGTTGTTGGATTTTTTGGAGGCAGCTAGAAGTTTGGTAGCAGAGCGTAGGGAAGAGATGTTTTTATATGGGGTAATGTATATGGGACTATATATCCATATATATTATATATATATATATATATATATATAAGTATATGGGACTTGACATATCTCCAAGGATGTATGACGTGAGATATGTTCCTGTACGTATGATCTCTCATAATATACATCTGAAATTGGTGTGGAAGTAGAATTGAGAAGTATCCTACTATTACAGAGAGTGATACCACAATAGAAACAAAAGGTAACTGACTTCAGTTATTGGCATAGCTGGTGAAGTCATTCTAAGGGAAACCAATATATATCATATCAGCATGTAAGGATATAGCTGACAGCCCTGGATGGTTTCTTAGGGATGGTGTGCACCTTTTTTCTCTTTGGTTCCATCTATTGTTGAGGAACTTCTCCTTCCTTATAATGCCTTTTTTAGGCAAATTCAGTCTCCTTAAATTACCTGTATAGTTAATCAAAGCTATATAATGGCAGCACTGCTCAGTGCTAGAAACCTAAACGAGAAGTTGCACTCCTTTCAGGCACTCTTAACTTTTGAAAATGTAGATATCTGAATAGTTCCTTAAACATGGTTTTACACTAATAATAGCATCCCTGCAGAGCAGGGTTTAAGAGTCTACCGCTCTTTCATATCCAATGTGGGAAATGAGCGTTATTGAGGGGGAGGGGGGGGCATGTCATGTGTTCCTCAGAAGTAACTTCAGGTCCAGTCTCTGAAGCCAGGACAATGACCTTCTTCTCTTTCAGCTTTTCCCAGTTAGGGGTCGCCACAGCAGATCACCTTGTCCGCTCAGGATTGGCAGTGGAGTCTTACAGTGTCGAGTTGCCAGCCCGGTGCCCAACCTTCCACAGAAGGCACACACACACACACCCACACCTAGGGCCAATTTAGTGTGTCCAATCCACCTGCAGCATGTCTTTGAGATGTGGGAGGAAACTGGAGCACCTGGAGGAAACCCACGCGACCCCAGGGAGGACATGCAGACTCCGCACAGAAGGCACCCCAGCCAAGGATCGAACCGGAGAACCTCTTGCTGTGAGGTGGCAATGCTAACCACTGCACCACCGTGGCCACCCAAGCCAGGACAATGACCTTGAACTTCTTAATTTCCTTTTCATACTAAATAGAACTCTATACCATATCATCACCATATATTGAACACTTTCAATGTCATCTGCAGCCCATGAGACATGTCTAAACAAACTAACATCCCTTCCTATTGAGCCTAACACTATTCGCTTGGATGAATTCCACTATTCCCCCATTAAATGGGAAATGTATACCACCTCAAACAAATATTCACAGATATTCCTGGACTGTATTAATGCTAGTTCCGTTGACCAGCTGGTTCTCACATTTATGGATAATTTCTATGACCAACTCAGAGTATGTATCAAGGCATATGTTTCCATAAGACTGAAATGCTTAGCCTGTAAAAATAAACTTAATACCCTATCATCTTGAGTTGAACTTAAAAAGGCAAATAAAGGACTCCAAAACAAAATCAAATCCTACTAAAGTATATATGAACTGAGAATTGCTACCTCTGTAGGGGCAATCTCAAAGCCTTCTTCAGCTATATCAAAAACAGAGGTAATTTTCAGCATTGTTCAGAGCTAATTGCATAACAATTGCTCATCCCCTGAGGTCATAGCCAGCATGATAGTAGACAGATTCCTCTCTACCTTTACTCCCCATCTCCCCCTAACTTTCTCCAACTAATTAGCACACCCATACTACCCTGTCTGATCCCCACTGAGCAGGTCCTGAATACATTCACCAGTGCCAAAAACACTTGCAGCATGGTCTGATAATGTGTTAGGTTGCCTTCTTGTCAACACCAGACACTGTCTGATAGACTCACTATTAGGTTTGTTCAGGTACTGAAGTAGTGATTCTGCAAGACAAAGGGGGATCCACCACTGATCTAAGAAATTATAGACCTATATGCCTCACCAGCCTTATCCACATAGCAACGAAATGCCACATTATGGAACAGATTAACAAACCATAGGCAGTCTACAAGTCCTACACTCAAACCATTTTTTTTTTTTTTTTTTTGCTGAGCCTGGAAGCTTCTTTGAAAATGTCACTGATGCATTAGACTCTGCCCTGGCAAATCAATTCACACTGACTGTCTGGATCTGGCTAAGGCCTATGACACCATCCAATGGTGGAAAGTAAACTAGGACCACTTCTCTTTGGTGTTTACTTGTATGATGTCAAGGCTGACATTAAGGGGCTGTGGCTGACCAAGCTTGCATATGACATTAATTGGAAATGTTAGTTACTCAACATCCAATGCTCAGATTCTTCAGGAGGGACACAGACCAATAAGTGATGGCTGAGTCATGGACAAAAAGTAAATACCAACAAATGCAGCATTGTGCCCTTGGGCAAAACAAGCCACCAGTGTACCTGCCAAAGAGGTGAGACACCCCTTTAAAAGTTGACTTGGCCATTAGGGATTTGGGCTTCTTCACTGACAACAAATAAGCTTTGACAGACATGAATCCACTACTGTTAAGAAATACTTTTACCTTACAAGACTAATCACCAGGGGTATTTTTTCCAGATCTAAAGCATACCTGTCCCTTATCAGTCCAATAATCAAGTATAATGACCCTTTTAGTATGCGGCTGTCTAAGCATTTGACAGGCCATAATTTTTTCTTAAGATAATCAAGGTCATGACTTCCTTGAGGTACCCTGACTACCTTAAATTAATCTCTCTCTCTTTCTCTATTCTGTAGACTCGGCAGACTCTTGAGAACTGACCTTTATCTGGCCTACAAAGCCTCAGTGGATCTAGTCTTATGTAACCTACTGTACAACTGCAAAACTAATAACACCCTCAACACCTGCTCAAGAGAATGTAGCTTCCACCAAGACATAAACAGGACCTGCCAGTAATATAGATACATGTCACAGAGAATCTCTCTGTGGAATAGTCTCCCTTTAGATGTAATGCAGTGTATCACCCTGACCCTCTTTAAGCATAACCTGGATAAATGGATGGACCATCATAAATTCACTCCAGGTCTGGCCTGTCGAGCATTCATGTACAGGGATCGAAGCAAGGTATAAATTAGTTATGCCAATGGATGCCTACAATTTAGGTAATTGTGGCTAGGTTACTAATGGTCCTCTGGATCAACAGACTAGTAAGAGCCTATTTGTGGGATATACTTATCAGCACATAATGTGTGTGTAATATATATGTCTGCCCACAAATGTCCGTAGTAATCAGGGGCACAGGCAGGATTTTAGACATCATAATCCAAATGCCAGACTGTAGCTACCTCCTTACTACAGATAGTAAGTACTTGTTTTGGATGGCTTCCCTTTTCATTACTGAGGACAGAAAAAGATATAGGAGGCTTATGAAAAAAAAAATCATCCAAATAATTTGGTGAAAAAGAAAATTCATTTAATAAAATGTATAACTTGATAGAATAAAACAATAGTAAACATGACATCTTTTTAAATTTAAATTTTATCACACCTTAATGCACTGATTTCTGCTTGTCAGCTGTTTAATACATTGTTTTTGTTGATCATTCACCTTTGGTCATTGTTGTTTCATTTCAGCTCCAGTGCAAGCCAATTTGTCACTGGTAAATGATTGTTGTTGTTTATGTATCAGTTGCTGTGCATAAATCTTTGCTTTCTTATCTGAGTGTCTGTGTTTAAAAGAGTACATATTTTCCAAGATCTTTCAATCACAAAACTCTTAATTCCTGATTCCTTTCCTACAGAAAACAAAGAGCAATAGTAGCTTGTTCCAGCACAGCCATACCTCTCAACTGTATAGATGTTCGCAGAATGTCCAGATTTTTGCCTCCTATTTTTTGGTCTGTTCCTCGTAAAAATTGTGTTTTTTTGACAAATCACTGCGATAATCTAAGAATTAAAATCGCTAAATAATGACATGTATTTGAGTTTCAGATTTCATATCCTTCAGAAAATGCATGCTAACACAAATCCTGTTATTCCAGCAAATTTCTAGGTTTATAATAGCAATATTTGAAATGTGTCCCTATTTTTGGGCCTTTGTCTCCCCATTATGTCAGGCTTTGTCCAGATTTCTTCCACTAAGAGGTTGAGGGGTAAGAGCACAGCATATTAGACTATTAGAAATACTGCCTAGTTTTGCTGTCTAAGCATGTCGAATAATAGATTTTAACTGTGAAGTGGGCCATTGTTTTCATTTGTGTGAAGTTGCTATGCAAACAGATCTGCTTATAACAGATATAATGCACTCTTACACCTGTCAGGATTATAGTAATATAGTATGCCTGTATATATATATAAAGGGATTCACTCAGTGTACAGCATAAAAGTGTGATTAAAGTCAGTCCCCTGGAATCACAAAGCTCTGTGCAAGAATAAGGTTATTCTTGCATGGAGTGGTTCATGTCCGCTTAGGATAGCAGCACACCTTGCATGTGCATGAAGGT
Organism: Protopterus annectens; assembly: GCF_019279795.1. Lineage (NCBI taxonomy): Eukaryota > Metazoa > Chordata > Ceratodontiformes > Protopteridae > Protopterus > Protopterus annectens. The sequence continues at coordinate 297,582,678 of NC_056735.1, forward strand.
GTGCTGCTATCTAAACTAAATGGACATGAACCAGGAACAAGTGCAGGGGGCGTGTGTCAGCAGTCCCAGCACCTGAAACATGCCCCCTTCCCTCTGAAAGTGCTGTACAGCACTTTCTGACATGGATGAGTGTCAAACTATATACTATTAGAGCCTGGCTCTAATATTATATAGTAAGCAAATATCCGCAGACATTGAAATCTAAATAGCTAACATTTCAGTGTCCATGGACATTGAAAAAAAATAATACCACAGACACCTATAGAAGGCGCCAGCCTTCAAGTGCACCCCCCACCCCCCAAATTTATGCACTCTTGCCGTACAGGTATGGAAGCAGTAGGGCAAGAGGAAAGGAATAAATAAAAACATGTAATAATATTTTTTTTTTCATAAAATAAATCAGAAGTTTAAGCGTCACACAGCTTGTTTGTGGGGCACACCATTATGCTTAGCCTGGCTGAAATCCTGAAAATATTAGCCAAGTGCTACTGTGATAGAAAGCATCATCAAGCTGCTGTAGCATATTGGTACTGCCATGGTATATCATGTAGAACATGCTCGGTTCGAATCCTTCCTCTGCCAACTTATTTAATAAACTTTTAAGGAATGTGAATAACAGATCATATGGCTGATGTATAGCACAGTAGGGGTGGGAATATGTAAAATATAAATGTAAACAATAATTTATAACTTTAATGAAAAAAATAGATTTAAGCAGTGGTTTGCTAGTGTAAGCATTGCTTACCTGCATTCCGCTCTGCTTAGCTGATGTAAGCATTGCTATGTGTATTTGCGTGGAGCTAAGCATAGTGCAGCATATTAAAACTGGCCAATCAAGAAAAAGTGTGGGAAAACTGCCCTATTTAAACCGCACAGGCAGGAATACAGCCATAACCATTTGGGATTGCACACAGCAGGACCAAAATAGCTGGCATTGGAGAATGGTTGGGCTTCTAGTTAAAAACCATGATGGTAGGCTGCTGCAGGGCCAGTACCATGGCTCGCAGCACAAACCGAATGCCTGGAACGAGCTTGCACGTGATCTCACCAGTGTCATTGGCATACCTCAGAATAGTGAGCAGGTACGTCATCACCATAATGACCTGAAGCAGAGGCGGGGTGCACTCTTGGACCAGTGGATCCAAGAAGCTCGAGCGCAGGCTGTCCCACCTGTCTGTAAGTATGCAGTCTTATGTATCTCTAACTAAGTATGGAAAAAGTTCAACTTGTGATTGTGCAGGTGTGATTAATGTGTGATGTCTCCCAATACAGCTGCTGCGGAGAGGTCCCAGAATGTGTAGGCTCATGCACAGCGACTGGCCCGGGTGCATTGGCAGTATGGTGAGTACAGAATACCCCCTACTATAAGCAGTAAGAAATCAAAATTATAGTAATGGTAGTACTGCCCGTATATATAATTGTGCTGTAAAAGTCAGGAATAAATGCCTGTGTCAAGCTGCCAGTGTTACAATAGAGTATTCCCAGCTGCTGTGCAATACAGATATCAGTA
>NC_056735.1:297589187-297596687 GCF_019279795.1 Protopterus annectens
AGTAATTTCTAGTAGTGGATTGCCATGATAGTGGTAATTGGAAGTACTACACAGCTGGCTGCATGCAATTAGCAAGTGGTGCAAAGGCCATGACCTGATCCTGTGCATCACCTAAAAATTCCATGCTGCAATCTTTTCAAAGCAGCTCAATCCCTGTAGTGGAGAGAGAGGGAAAGAGAGAGAGAAAGAAACAGAAACAGGAAAATAAAAAAATAAATAAAATATCTAAAACAACTAAAACTACAAACCAAACCTATATAACACAGGGGACACATAAAAGTGTACCTAAAAGAGAGGTCAGTACTACAACAAGTATGTGAAACATATATGCATGTAATTGAATGTAGTACTTGGTCTATAATAATGGGATAGATGATGTGGAAAGATTTATATGTGCCATCAGAAGTTGTAATGATGTCCTGCTGAACAACTGCTATGGACATAGCGTCTGGCCCTGTGGGCAGTGGGCCACACCTGTCAACTGTGCAGATCAGCACTGAATGACGAAATATAAGCCATCATAGTGCATGTTCTCTACCTCAAGACATGTTATATTAGTGTGGCAAATAACTGGTGGTGGAAGTAATGTTGTTATGATAGACGCATGCGTTTCAGACCCCAGCACTTGCAGGACAGTCATGTTGACATGAAATGTAGCAGGCACAAACACCATAGGTGTGTAATAGGCTTACCTGCAATCTGTCCCTATATATACCCCCTTAATGTTAGGCTGTGTCCACATGACACCTGTCTGTTTTGTAGCAAGACAGAACAGTGCAGCTGTGGAGAAAGGGGAGTTAGTGAGTGTGGACCTGATTTTTGAATGCACCCTATATATATATATATATATATATATATATATATATATATATATATATATATATGTGTGTGTGTGTGTATTTATATATACACACACATGTATGTCTACAGATATACAGACACACAAACATATATATATATATATATATATATATATATAAATAAAAAAATGCACACACACACACACACACACACATATGGACCAGCTAGCCACAGCATGCCATCCAGCCCCCCCGACACATGCTGAGGAGCTCCTCACCAGCCTCGGGGCACCTGCTCACCAGAAAACACAAGACCCTGTGGAGAGCATTGTGTAGGTGGGTGCTAACCACACAATGGATGAGGAGCATATGGGTATGGCCACAGGGCACACCAGTAGACCACTGTTGCTTATCCATCTGCATCTGTAGAGTTTAATTATGCATTTGTGAGATAAAATATATATGGTCTGTTGCTGCCTTGTAGTAATAAACTGATGTGCATAATCTGTAGTACTGTGGGTTTGTACTGTTGGTGTACTGTAATGCTGCTCCCAACCTGTACCAATGCCACAGGTGTGCCTACTGACATCAAATCTCTAACACAACTGTGTAGGTCCCTCTGGTATAACTCTGTGGCAGAAGCCTGTAGCTGGTGTGTATGGTGTTGTTTGTTCAGGTTTGCTAATACACCAGCCATGTTATGGCCATGGTATTTGCCATGCACACATTTAACACACCTACCCATAATGCATGCTGTATATGTTCACTTATTGTTGCTATTAACTGCACTGCATCACACTGGTCACCAGGGTGGCATATCTGAAGGGTATGTAAGAGTCCTGCAATATAACTAACAACCTGTCATTGCAAGATGTTTGCACAGAGATGAACATAATGGTGGGACAAATGGTCTACAGTAGGAACATGTCTGAAACATCACCCTTGTACAGTGCTAAACAGTGTATATACCACTATTACAATGGCAACTGTTACAGATCTACACAATGGCATATCACAATACTGCATTCCACAACCCTTATGACCTGTAATCTGGTCCTAACATGAGCATTGAATGTGTAATATGGAATCCTATGTTAGGACAGCAAATATGGGGAATACATACCTTAACAAACACTGGAAGCATATGGGTGCATACACTCCAAATAACATATTGTGGAAGCAGCGTTTGAGGTACTGACAACATTCACTCTTCATAAGTATATACCTTCCAGCAAGTACAGATCCTCAATGTCACACCAAGAAATGGTCCGCTGTCCAAGATGTTTTGTCCTTCAAATGTGCCCACTTACCTGCAACAGAGGCAGCCATGGCTTGCACACATCTTACAAGCCATGGAATGGATCCCATACCCAAGAGCTAGCATGCAGGAGTGGGACATATGTAGCTTTACCTCACCATTGCATATACCATGGCAAACGATGCAGACAGTCATATATGTGTCAAGGATGTATGGGACAAGATTAATGTAGAAATAAACAGATGGCCATCCAAAACAGATGACGACACATGTTGCAAACTGGTCATGCAGGCTGCATAGTAACATGCTGCAACACTGAGTGAGTTGCTGGAATGTCTAGCAAGTGCTGGCTGTGCAGTGCCTGTGTCAACAGTCACCTGGACTCTGCGTAAGTGTGGGCCATGGCTTAGAGTAATCAGATGGGACAGTTGTTCCACAGGAAACATCAGCCAGGGCTCTCTACAGGTAGCATATGCATAACATCAAAAGTCCCCCAAAGACATGTGTTGCAATGTGTAATGGTGTACCAAGACCAAGTTGGAAACCTACAGATGGTATCAATTAAGATACATGTGCTGCACAAGCAACACCTCGCCCCACCTCAGGCCCACCATCCCCATCTGTACCTTACTGGTGCCAGTGTACACCTGTATGTTTGCCATTCATTAGCAGGGACTAGGCTGGTACACATGGTGTTCTGAATTTGGGACACTGCAAAATGACATACATGTGTAGCCCATAGTTGTCAAGCATCTACAAAAAGGCTGAGGATGGGAAGGGGGTGTCTTCCTGAAACACAACAGTGAACTGAAGAAGACATCTAAAGCTAGCTAAGAATGGCTGTATCTGCACACAGGCAAGATTATGAATTGTGCCAGACATAACCCTGCCTCAACAACAACAGTGATGGCACTATGTGACCTCCAAGGGCTGTGCACATGACTTGACCTTACTGTCATGCAGAGTTGGGGGACATTTGTAGGGCAGAGTGACCAAATACTGGCAAATGCAGATGACTCATGCTAGTATACCTCTTCCAGGAATAGTGACTACTGTAGTACACTTAACAGTTGGTGCAACAAACCATCATGTTAAGGGTGTGCACACTTAGGCACCCACAAATTGTATGCATCTCAATCAGCATCTGCACAACTAACACATTTATTTGATACTGCATTTGATTGCACAGGTCATATGTCAAATATCAGGTTTGTGTAATGTTAACATATGCAGTAATGTGGCCCCATGGCATATCAGGGAAGAGGGTGCCATGTCAGTAAGGGTGTGTACACTCCTCATAGCCACGGTAAGGTTTGATGGTTGTCTGTGTAATTGTATGTTATTGGCCATACATGCACCGCTAACGATGAGATCTGTAAATTGGATATCAGGCATTCACTAATGACATCTGTCCACATATCATCCCAGGTATGTGTCGGACAAACACATAGGTGTTGTGAGCAGCAGAGCAAACACAACTGACACACATATACACATTCAGCAATGGCGTGTACGCCTGTGAGGTATGGTGCACAGTGCATGCCAGGGTGCTGAACAGGTGCACAGCAATACTGTGTGCATGGGTGCAGTGTGATCCAGGGGAAGGGGCATCACTTACTAAGAACCCATGCATTACAGAGATGTATAATGTTGGTAACAGCAGCTGGCTATAGCTGCATTGCATGCTGTTGAGTGCTGTATGTCATGCATGTTGACAGATGGGTAATGAGAGGTCTGTGTGTAATATCTTTTTGCAACCTCACCTGTAAGTGTGTGTGTTTGTGTGTGTGTGTGTGTGTGTGTGTGTGTGTGTGTGTGTGTGTGTGTGTGTGTGTGTCTACTGTTACGAATGATGTGCAGGTCTTAAAGTGCATTTCTTGTTTTCCCCTCACAGGTGGCAAGGTGGGTCAGGGTCCCTCCTGCAGGCAAACTGATGTTAGTGTCCATACAGATACTGATGATGATGATGATGATAGGTGTGTTGAGGCACAAGCAGGAATGTCAGGTGCTGAAGCTGCACCATCATTTGACATCCCACTGTTATCCACCCCATCCCCACACACAGTCACATTGCCTTTACATACCCCATCACCAGTGGCCATAGATGAGGGACAGTTGGTGGGTGGTGGCATGGGACAGGACAGTGTGGTGTCTATGGCACATGTGTTTGGACACAACAGCCATAACTGGATGCCCGGCAGGGTACCACACAGGCAGATGTACAGGCATGCTCATAGGAGGGCTGCTGGTCATCATACCCCTGACAGAAGTGCCACAACTGGTGTCACCAAACTCATATTTCACACCATCATGGAGGTGCAGGCACATATGGAATGGTATACCAGACAGGGTCTGAGGCTGCATTGGTCTACTTATTCCACTGTTTTTGATGACATCTGTGATCTTGCAGGTGCCCACCATTATTTTGCAGAGGTCATGGATAGACTGTTGGGTGAGATGGTGGGAATCCTTGAGCATGGCCACGTGGACGTAGGCCAGCAACACCAACAGCTGGAGGTCGACGTGGACATGCATGAAGTCAGAGCTGCTCCCATAGTGGCAGTACCAGCCCCAGCAGTGCAGGGGGGGGGCGCTGTCCACACCACAACACAGCAGGCCATGTGCACATGGATCTTGCCAGTCCCAAGAGGGACCTGGGTCCAGCAGACATATGTCATCATCAGGGGAGAGTACCATATCATGGCTTGTACCTGGTGTTGCCCGTGGAACCCCTGGCAGGCACAGTTCTCCAGAGATGGTGAACTGAACACCCTGCCAGGTACGGTCTGCAGCTGCCCAACAAACCACTGTATAGAGCAGCCACATGGCAGAACTGTGTACATGCATATACACATACATCACCAACACAGTTAGGGCAACCCCATACCTACACACACCACATCATAGCAGTCCAATTAATAATAAAAACCCCTAACACACACACATGATGTCAAATGTATGGCTCAGCCTCGGTCTCTGGCAAACCAACAACACACCCTGTGCATATGATGATACCTGTGCCACATCCCTGTCATCCGTAACATCAATGCGGGGACAGTATAATATGGTTCTGATGCACAGGCTGACTGTACTATGGTGTACCAATGTAATGCTGTGTAACATGTTGTCAGAACTAAAGTTTAATGTTTACATGTCAAGAAGTGTAGCTGTCCAGCCATGATGCATTATAGCTGTTATTAACACTGAGTGATTGTGGTCTCCATAATGTATTCCATTTGTTGTAGGTGCCCATGTATCAGCAAGATGTTGGTCTGCTGTTTCCTACAAGGGGTATGGCAATGTGGTGACACCTTGACTGTGCCATATCCTGGGTACAGCTGAACACGTCACAGGTCTGTATAAAAGTTACTGCATAAAACTGTATAAAAGTCTGCTCTTCACTTTTTCCCTAAGAACTGCTCTATCTCTCAATTTAAACACAATATTCTCATTCTAAGGCCCTTCACTGGTCCAATTAAGTAATCCTACAAGTTAGCACTATTAAACCATAAGCACTACTTACTCTTATACTCTCTACGATTACCCTGTCCTCTGTTGGTCCATCTTAAATTCAGTTTCCCTATTACTCTAGCATGTCCAAAGCTCAGTCAATGGTTTCCTCTCCAGTCCAGCTGGTGAATCTGGGAATTTTGAGGCAATGTTACAACTGTCTCATGTACACAGACAACCCTCTCCTCCTCCAAATAGGTTCAAATATATGTGAGAGATGCAACTATTTAGCCAAACTGGAGGCTGAGCTCTCTCATCTCAAAACTGGTGTAACCAGTCAGGAGGAGAAGGTAACCTCACACAACACAATTCCAGTATCACATAGTTCCACCACATCAGCGAACCAAACACATAAATACACAAAAACATACTCGGAGGCTCTAAATAAAAATCAACAAAGCAAAAGCAACAGAGACCTCCAAAGCAGACATCCAAGCAAACGCTACCTCAAAACAAAACACACACAACACATAACCCACAAAGTCAGTGTGCCAAGCAGCCACAGCCCTTAAGGCTGAATAACACATCTGATACTCTTGTTATAGGTGACTCTATTGTCAGACACACCGACGTCCCGCTCACCAGGATGAATAAAGAGAAGGTCACGGTGAGCTGCCTGTCGGGTGCTAGTATCTGACACATAACACAAGCACTCAGGTCACTCCAAAGCAAATACAAATATGACTCAGTCATTGTACATGCTGGTGTGAATGACCTGAGACGTACCTCCCTGGACTACATGAAAAGAGACATAGAGGAGCTCTCTGATCATGTAGCCCAGACTGGTATGACCCTGACCTTGAGCAGCATCTTACCCTCACCTAGAATGATGCCACAGTACAAAGACAAAATGATCGATTTTAAAAATTGGCTAAAATTTTGGTGTCATTCAAAGGGGATCCAGTGTCTGTCAGCCTGGGATGACATGCTCGACAAGCCACATTGCTTCGCTAGGGACAGCTTGCACCTGTCACCACTGGGCTTTCAGATATTGACAAAGACTCTTGCCACCCCCATAGTGCCTTTTTTTAGGCAAGGCTCAAAAGTCAAACCCACCCCCATAGACAGCACAAGGAACAAGAAACTAAGGGTAATGCTGCTAAACGCCAGAAGTCTTAACCTCAAGATGCACGCACTCGAAGCTCTCCTCAGTATGGAGAACATCGATATCTGTGCAGTGACAGAAACCTGGTTCAAGGCTCCAGAGAGCAGCCCAGCACTACCAGGCTATACCTCATATCATGCTTTTCGGCCCCAAAACCCGGACCGAACCACAAAAGGAGGGGGAATTTCCATATTTATCAAGGATATCCACACCTCCAGGTTAGTGGCATTGCACAAAGTATCGGAGACCATCCATGCGCAACTAACAGTGGGCAAGACTGCTATTCAGTTTATAGCATCCTACAGACCACCCTCTCAAAGTCAGGAATCCCATTCAGCTTTCCTGAAAACATTGGAGAACATGAAGATCTCTCCAAACACCATTATACTGGGCGACTTCAACTACCCAAACATTGACTGGGAGCACTAATCAAGCCCCAGCACCTTAGCCCAAAGATTCCTGGAAATTATAAACTCAAATGCTATGGAACAACTAGTCACCACTCCCACAAGAGGGGACAACATACTAGACCTGATCATTACCAACATGGGGACTCTATGCTCCACACCAGAAGTATATCCCTCATTGGTAAGATCAGACCATAAATTAATTTCACTGGATGTCCACATCCGACCCCACCCAGCCCAGAAAACCACAGTGAAAAACTTCTCAAAGCGAACTTCTCACTTCTCAAAACTGAAGTGGAATCCTTCAAGGCCCCAGGGCCAGTGGAAACTACAGCCCAAACTGCAGAATCCTATATAAATGCATTTTACGGACATCTCCAGGAATGCATGGATCATGCTATCTCAAACAAAACCAAGACC
>NC_056735.1:297599187-297671687 GCF_019279795.1 Protopterus annectens
AATAAACACCACACGACATGTTACGGAATCTATTAATGTTTATAATAAGGCCCTTATTGTTGAATATAGTCCATATAGTCAGGAGCTTAAAAATATAGTACGCAAAAATTGGCATATTTTAACATCATCACAGGACATTGTTAATATAGTGGGACATGAACCCAGGTTTGTTGTTAAAATGGGTAAAAATCTAAAATTCATTTTGGGAAGTGAAACACCATCCAATTCCCAGGTCAAGTCTAACACCACAAAATGTGGTACTTGTAATCAGTGTAGACATATTTTAGAGTCTAATAGTGTCTGTTTAAATAACATATGTAGTACGAAACTTTATTTATCTAAGGGTAACTGTAGATCCACCATGCTGGTTTATATAGCTATCTGCATGTTTTGCCAATATTTTTATATTGGCAAAACTGAGAGGCAACTCAGGCAGAGAATTTATTCACATATGTATTCCATAAGGAAGAAGGATACTAAAAATGCCTTGTATAGGCATATATTAGCTTCTGGGACTGAACATTTTTTCAAATTTGGTATTTTAGAAACAGTTAGAAGTAAACCTAGGGGTGGTAATCTTAAAAACTATCTTGCATATAGAGAGTTGTGGTGGCAAGTTTACACTGATGCCACCACATTGCCAGGGATCAATGATTGCCTGTCAATTAAGCCTCTATTATTGTTAGAATGAACAATGTATTGACATTATGCATTATTTACATTTATATGTTCCTTTGCTTAATGCACAACTGGATTAGTCAGCTCTGTAATTTATACTGTGGCATTTTACTTCACTTTACTTTATGTTTTTATTCTAATTTTTATTTTTAATAAGTGTATTAGCAATAATGTGCATTGTACATATTATATTTATTTAATTGATTGCTGCTATTTTGGCGCCTTTTTTACTATTTAACCAACAGGTATTCAGTGCATTTTTGTTCTGATGAAGCTCGCTGTCTGCGAGTGAAAGCGCTAAACATTTGTCTTGTCCATTAAAGCTGTTTTGGATTTTACCATTGCTCGTTTCGTTCAGCTGATTTTCACTGTGAGCAGGCAGTTAGCGGGTTGTTTTCTGGCTGCCGTTTTTGTTTGGAGTTTGTTTTGAACAACCTGCCTTTTTTCTGGAGGATATATATATATATATATATATATATATATATATATATATATATATATATATATATATATATATATATATATATATATATATATATCCATGTTCATCAAGGATACTCACACATCCAGTTTAGTGGCACAGCGCAATGCATCAGAGATCATCCAGGTGCAACTAACAATGAGCAAAACTGCAATCCAAATTGTAGCTTGCTACAGATCACCACCATGACCCAGGACCCCCATTCCGCATTTCTGGAGACATTGGAAAATATGAAGGTCCTATCAAATGCCCTAATACTGGGTGATTTCCACTACACAAACATTAACTGGGTGAACTACTCAAGTACTAACTGCCTTGCCCAACGCTTCCTAGAATTTATAAACTCGAACACCCTGGATCAACTGATCATCACCCCCACCAGAGGGAACCACATATTGGACCTGGTCATCACCAACATGGGCGACCAGTGTTCCACACCTGACGTCAGCCCCTTGCTGGTTAGATCAGACCATAGACTAATCACTCTAGGTATTCACATTCCGCCCCCAATCCCAATCAAGGAAACCACTGTGAAAACCTTTTCAAAAGCAAACTTCATGTTGCTTAAGACCGAGGTGGAAAGGTTCACAGCCCCCACCAATGGACACTGCTGTCCAAGCTGCTGAAACCTATACAGAGGCACTCTGTGATCATCTGCAGGAATGCATGGATTGCGCTATCCCAAGTAAAACCAAGGCTCACTCCTCCAAGACAAGGAAACCAGTCTGGTGGACCCCTGCCATAAACAGGCTCTACAATAGAAGGAGGAAACTAGTACAGATAAGAGCAAAATCCCTAAAAGGAAAAACATCCCTGATCAGTATTAGCAAGAAACTATGATCCCTCATTAAATCATCCGGCTAGCTTCGAAAGAAAAATTGCCAAGGACTCCAAAGATAACCACAAAGCATTCTTTAGCTATGCCAAGAATCTAAGATCTGCTCTGAGTTTGTGCAGAATGGCACAAAATACACTGAACTGACTGATATTGCCAACATTTTGGCAGACAGGTTCAGTGCAAACTTCACACCCCTCTCACCCCCTAAGAGGCCCATAACCCTATCAGAAGAATGTAAGGTCCCGGCTATCACCAACACACAGGTTAAAACAGCCCTATCCAAAGCCAAAAGCGCAGCCTCAATGGGACCGGACGGTGTCCCAGGCTGTGTCTTACAAGTGCTCGAAAATGAACTAACCCCTCACCTAAACACACTGTTCAAACTCAGCCTCTCTACAGGCTATGTACCCACAGAGTGCCGCACAGCAGCAGTTATCCCACTCCACAAAGTGGCACCTCAGTGGACCCCGGGAACTATCGCTCTATAAACCTGACTAGTCTGGTCTGCAAGGCTATGGAGCCACATCATCATGAAACTCATTAACAGAGACATTGGGAACCTCCAGACTTTGGACCCCACCTAGTTTGGCTTTAAGGGCAGACCATGCCTCCTAAACCTGGTGGACAGTTACCAAATCATTAGATGAGGTTAAGGAGGTCCACACAGCCTACCTAGACCTCACAGAGGCTTTCGACACCATTCCCCATTCTGGTGTTATAGACAAACTCACCAACCTGAACATTAACTCCTACGTCAAGAGATGGGTTGCCAATTGGCTGATGGACAGAACCCACACGGTGAGAGTTGCAGACTCTAGGTCCGACTCTAAACTGGTTACAAGTGGCGTCCCCCAGGGCTCAGTCCTAGGACCCCTCCTGTTCGGTATATATTTCTCAGAGGTACAGGCAAGCACAGGAGGACTTTGGCTGAACAAGTTTGCAGACGACTGCAAACTAGGGGCTATAATTGATTCGCTGGCTAATACAGACACCCTCCCAAAGGGTCTCACTGTGACGGATACCTGATGTCAAAATCATGGCCTTAAGCTGAATGCCAAAAAGTGCATAGTCATCCCCTTTAGGAAAAACAAAGTACCCATGAACTACCACATAGGTGGTCATCCATTAAACACAGAAAAAGTAATAAGAGATCTGGGAACCCAAGTAGATAGCAATCTCTCATTTGATAATCATATTGCCAAGGTGGTTAGAAAATCATTCTACGTGGCCCACCTAATCTCAAAAGGGTTCTCATCCAGAACAAAGGAGATTATTGTGGCTCTCTACTCATCACTTATTAGACCCATTATAGAATACAACGCCCCATTTGGGATGTACCTTACAAGACACCTGCAACAGCTGGAAAGACCATAAAAGTACCTCGCCAAGATGATTACTGGCCTCAGACTGATGACCTATGCAGCCCGACTAAAGAAACTCCAGCTGTACTCTGCATACTGCTTACTCAGAGGTGATCTCTGCTTGACATACAAGGCCATGTCCAACCCAGAATTGATGGATATGCTCCACCTAAAAAAAAAAAACAAAACAAATCCCTGAGAGCCACATGCTGTAGGGATATAAACCTTACCACAACGAATAATAGGACATGCTAGAGGAATACATGCTCGACAAGCCACGATGCTTCACTAGGGATGGCTTGCACCTGTCACCCCTGGGCTTTTGGATATTGGCAAAGGCTCTTGCTACCCCCATAGTGCCTTTTTTAGGCAAGGCTCAAAAGACAAACCCGCCTCCATAGGTATCACAAGGGATAAGAAACTGAGTAATGCTACTCAACGCCAGAAGTTTAAACCTCAAGATGCATGCACTCAAAACTCTCCTTAGCATGGAGAACATCGATATCTGTGCAGTAACAGAAACCTGGTTCAAGGCTCCCGAGAGCACCCCAGCACTGCCAGGTTATACCTCCTACCGTGCTTTTCGGCCCCAAAACTTGGACCGAACCAGAAAAGGAGGGGGAGTATCAATATTCGTCAAACATACCCACACCTCCAGGTTGGTGGCACAGCACGAAGCATCATAGACTATCCATGTGCAACTAACAGTGGGTAAAACTGCCTTCCAGTTTATAGCCTGCTACAGACCACCCTCCCAAACCCAGGAACCCCACTCGGCCTTCCTGAGAACACTGGAAAATATGAAGGTCTCTCTAAACACCATTATATTGGGTGACTTCAACTACCCAAACATACTCTAGCATTACTCTACCTCCAACATCCTAGCTCAAAAGTTCGTAGAATTTATAAACTCAAACACTATGGAACAACTTGTTACCACTCCCACAAGAGGGGAAAACATACTGGACCTGATCATCACCAACATGGGGACTCTCTGCTCCAGACCAGAAGTGTATCCCTCACTGGTAAGATCAGACTATAAACTAATCTCACTGGATATTCACATTCCGACCCCACCCCCTGCCCAGAAAACCACAGTGAAAAACTTCTCTAAAGCAAATTTCACACTCCTCAAAACTGAGGTGGAATCCTTCAAAGCCTCCGGGCCTGTGGAAAATATGGCCCAGACAGCAGAATCCTTTATAAACACATTCTATGAACACCTTCAGGAGTGCATGGATCAGGCAATCCCAAATAAAACCAAGACCCAATCCTCCAAAGGCAGACGTCCTGTCTGGTGGACCCCAGCCATAAACAAACTATACAATAGAAGGAGGAAGCTACTACATGATAGAGCAAAATCCCAAAAAGGGAAGGCATCTCATCAGTGTTAGCAAAAAACTACGGGTACTCATAAAATCGTCTAAGGCCAGTTTCGAGAGAAAAATTGCACAGGACACTAGGATAATCACAAGGCTTTCTTTAGTTATGTTAGGAACCTGGGTGGGAATTCCCAGATATGCTCAGAATTGGTCCAAAATGACAAAAAAAATACACCAAACCCACAGACATTGCCAACATCCTAGCTGACAAGTTCAGTGCAAACTCCCCCCCCCCTCCATCAAAAGGGCAAATATCTGTCCCAGCAGAGTGCTGCCCCCCTGACAGATGCTCAGGTAAGAGCCGCCCTCTCCAAAGCAAAAAACACAGCATCAATGGGACCAGACAGTGTCCCGGGCTGCGTCCTACATGAACTCCAAGAAGAGCTAAACCCAAACATAAAACTACTGTTTAATCTCAGCCTTACCACAGGATATGTACCCAAAGAGTGACGTACAGCAACAATGATCCCTCTCCACAAAGGAGGTGCCTCAACTGATCCTGGAAACTATCGCCCCATAAGCCTGACTAGCTTTGTCTGCAAAGCTATGGAAAGGATCATCATGGACCTCATAAAAAAAGATATTGGGGACCTGCAGACACTGGATCCTACCCAGTTTGGCTTTGTTAAGGGCAGATCCTGCCTCTTAAACCTGGTCGATTTCTTTGAAACAGTTACCAAGGTCATTGACGAGGGGAAGGTGGTCCACACAGCCTACGTGGACCTCGCAAAAGCCTTCGATACAATACCCTACTCGGGCATTATAGATAAGCTCACCAGCTTAAATATAAACCCCTATGTCACTAGATGGGTTGCAAACTGGCTCAAGGACAGAACCCACATTGTTAGAATTGCTGGAGCCATGTCAGACTCCAAACCAGTTACAAGTGGCATCCCACAAGGCTCAGTCCTGGGACCTCTCCTGTTCGGTATATATTTCTTGGAGGTATAGGCCTACATGGAAGGACTTTGGCTGACCAAGTTCGCAGATGACTGCAAACTGGGCGCTATAATCGACTCTCCAGCCGACGCAAGCATCCTCCAAAAGGGCCTCATAGAAACAGACAACTGGTGCCAGAGCCATGGCCTCAAGCTAAACACCAAGAAGTGTATAGTCATCCCCTTTGGCAAAAACAAAGTGCCCATAAATTACCACATAGGTGGTAATCCATTAAGTACGGAAGAAGTAATTAGGGACCTGGGGACCCAAGTTGATAGCAATCTCTCATTTGACAACCACGTGGCCAAAGTGGTTAGAAAAACATTTTATATAGCCCACCTAATCATGAAGGGATAAACATCTAGATCAGGGGAGGTCATCGTGCCTCTTTACTCATCCCTCATCAGGCCCATAATTGAGTACAATGCCCCTTTTGGGATGTACCTTACCAGACACCTGCAGCAACTGGAAAGACCCCAAAAGTACCTCACCAAGAGGATCAAAGGGCTCAAGCAGATGCCATATGCTGCCCGGTTAAAGAAACTCCAGCTCTACTCAGTGGCATACCGCCTGCTCAGAGGTGCTCTGTGCCTGACGTATAAAGCCATGTCCAACCCAGAATTAATGGACATGCTGCACCTCAGAAAATCCAAATCCCATCGAGCACTGGCCGAGAGACTTGAACCTCAGCACTGAAATAAATAGGACATGCTGGAGGGACAGATTCATAACCCAGAGGCTCCCTTCACTCTGGAATAAAATCCCAGTCCAGTTTAGGCAGAGTCTCTCATTGACTCTCTTCAAGAGGGGAATCTTGATGACTGGATGGGAGATAGTAGGTTTACCCCGGGTATAACTTCTGTGTCACTGTTAGACAGAGGCACAGTATACTAACCTCGAAAAAGGGCATAGCAAAATTAATTTAAAATGGGTGGCGAAAGCCAAACACACTCTGGCTAGGCTTATAAATGCCCTAGGGCAGATAGCCTAGTATGAACCTATGAACCTATGAATAGATTCCTGACCCAGAGACTTGCCATACTTTGGAACAAGTTTCCAATATATATCAGGCAGAGCACCTCACTAGCATTCTTCAAGAGAATCCTTGACGGGTGGATGGGAAACAGAAAATTTGCCCTGGGGATCACTGCAGTGACTCTGCTGGACAGAGGCACAGGGAACTAATGGCTCTGCTGGTCAGAAGCACAGGGAACAAATCAAAGGGGGTGGCAAAAGCTAGGCTTATAAATGCCCTTGGGCAGATAGCCTAGTACTTACCTATGAACCTAAATGTGTACAGTCTGACACACTCTGGTCAGTCTAGAGATATATACACAGTACCCCTTAGTGCAAGACGTGTGGACCAAGCATGACAAAGTGGATGTTTACAGCCATGTAAATGGGGATATCACAAAATTACTGGAATAGATAAGTTCACACAGTTTATGCATTCACACACACCTGTCTGTCCTGACACATAATAACTGAAGGAACAGAGCTCACAAGCCCACATACTATCCATTAGTTAGTAACATACATCTGTACAGTATCCCACTGCTTTGTCAGAAATACACAACTGTTATGGTGGCCCAGCAACAGTACATGTGACAAATATCTGGACATAACATCACACTGGGTAAATACACTGAGCTGCTAGGCATGAAACAAACCACTGTGCAAACTTCAGGCAGACTGCTGCAACACTGGCCTACTTTTCTTATGGGAGAAAACACATGTACCTGCAAATATAGCAGGCTCTACAGGCATGTAATAGCATAGAGTAACAGACACCTGTGTGAAAGTGCATACCCACAACCAATCTGAACACAGCCACAGTCACATATGGTAAGCGTACTTAATATTACAGTATATGGACTGTGTGAACAACACCATCCTCATAGGTGCCACTCACACACCGACCCTACATATTTTGGGCCAATACACGGTGTATTCTGATGCCTGACTGTGGTATTGGACATGTGTCAGTCTGGACCTACAAACAGGTACGCTGATAGGGTACCATACACTGCAGCAGCATGCAACATCACATAAAACAGGACAAAGAACAATGACATCTACCACAGTCTGTACACATGCCAAGGTACATATTCACATTACACACACTGTTGACAATCAGCATTAGTACACAGACCTCACTACTATACACACTACAACAGAATATCCAGGTTTTGTCCTCAAATATAAGGCCTACTATACATAACATGTCTAGCAGTATGGTATCTCACTGGCTTGTTATCGGGTATGATGTCAGTAAATAATGATGTACTAAACATATGCACCTCTTACAGCATGAAATATGTATAAAGGTTGACAGAGTTGTGGCTGGAGGCAATAACACAGGGCCAATATTGACATGTTGTTGTGATAAACCTATACATTTACTGGTGTAACAGGGTTTGTTGTGACATATGTCTACTGAGGCCTATAAAGTCAGTAACTCACATGGCTGTCACCATGTACTGACTGCAATCCTCAGAGTATGCTACTGCATTTCTAAAGATAGGAAATGTGTGAGTAACACAACACATGTAAGACTCCAAACACTTGCCATTCTGCAGACAGCCCTACAGGTGGGAGTTTTCCCAACCACATAACATGGTCATGACATATATTAAATCATGTAGACCAGCCATATCCACAAAAACCCTATTAAACCAACATTACTTCAAATGTAGAAGAGCAATACTTACATTCGGTCCCCATGTCTAGAACATCCCCTTACTGTTTGTTGGTCTGTCTCTACAGTGTATGTTGTAAGAGGTATATCCAATTACCCTCTGTGATGCTGTTTGTCGAACATCCACATGAAGTTCTGCTCACACTGAATGAAAAGGCCCAACACCCACATGATGTCCTTAGTTATAGGAGTGTGTTTCCATGCAATTGTCTACAGGAATGATACCACAGCTGTTCCACATGCAATCAGCTAGTGGGGGACTGCAATTAGTGCACAGGCTAACAGCTGATCATGAGCATCACTTACAAAACATAAGTTGCTGCCTAAGCAAAGCAGGTGTACCTCTCCACATCCATCAGAGAGGGAGTGAGAGAGACATAGACAAAGTAAGAAAGGAAGGGGGTAGGAAAGTAAGAGCTAAGCATGTTTGTGTCTGATCCATGGGTGGAGAGTGGCATCTGGACATTATGATGGTTGCCTATATTGTGTACTAATCCATACTGTCACATGGTAATTGCACATGGCTGTACACATTTATGACTGAGGATTGTCAACTAGCATCTCTACAATGTTTGGAAAATGTTGGCTTTGTAATGTTGACAATATGTGACAAAACCCACACTGCAATGGACCCTGTCATTACACAATCACCCCAACACCCACACAGGACACTGATAATCTGCACAAACACACACTTACCAGTACTGGGTTTCAACCCCCTGCTTGACTATGTATTGCTATTACATTGTTATGCAGTTATTGCACACGCCACAGAGATTACATGTTGGAGAGCTGTCCAAAGGTATCTTTGAAGGTGAATGACATCAGCAACAGTGATAAAGGAGGGATAAGGTAAGTGTAGTACATGTGACTGCCCACAGAAGCAGGTGTCAAGGAAGACACAACCACACTCTCTCAGGGACTCATGCATATTATCACAGTTGGCAGGGTCAGGATTAGAACTCCTAATGAACTAGTTTGCTACACTACAGTATTACACAGGTATCACATGCACCACAAAGGTTATCAGGCTGATATATGGCCAAAGGGTATTTCAAGGTGACTGACATCAGAAGGCATGCTACAGTAGGGCAATGGGAAGTGTAGTGAGTGTAATTGACTTCAAAATTATTAATCTCCACACACACGCAGACACACACACACACACACACACACACACACACACACACACACACACACACACACACACACACACACACACATTTGCCAGTACTGATATGCATGGGTTCATTGCTTCACAGGTGTGTAGTAGTTGACTGTGCCATAAGGCTGTACAAGGCTAGGCAAAGGGTGTACCTTGGCATTAGGCTACATGACAGTGGTCTCCAGTGTGGCACAGGTGGGTATTGTATTCACCATCCACTCATCTGGGTTACTATTGTGGGTGGCCAGGGCTGTGCAATGCTTGCCATGTATGTGTCTTAGATTCCATAACATGGACAGTGTCTGGGTTGTGCACATGTCCCACTTGCATGTTCTGTGACATGTGGAACTGTACCTGGGGTCTCTGGGGCATGTTGCATGGACAGATTATCATCTGATGTGGCATTCCTGACCTCATATGATGAGAACTGGCTATGGAACAGAGGTCATGCCTGCACCTACATTGACAGCATGATGCAGGTATTCACTGGTGTTAGTGGCATCTGTCCATACAGGACATGCATATAAGGCATGGTATTCCCTTTGTAGGTTACTTTTGTTTTGCAGACTCTACAGTTGTTGTAGGCATCCAGTGGGGAACATAGCAAAGGACCACTGTCAGCAAGTATTTCCCTGTTGTAGGGATGGAACAGGGTGACGTGTCCTCTGTAGTCCACTGCAATCACACCGTGGTTACTATCTGTGGGCAGTAAGCAGGGAACTACCAATATAGTGGTTATTGCCTAGCCAAGTGTGTTTGTGTATGAGACATGGGTGGAGAGTGTTCTCTGGGTAATAAAGGGTTGCCTATATTTTTCAAAGATCCATAATGTTACATGTAGGGGTATGGATTGTCTACACCAGCCTCTCTGCTGTTTGATATCTGTTGTCCCTTGTAAGGTGGACATTGTGACATATAGTAGGTCCTCAGTATAAGAATTTAGCAAAACCTGCACCATAATGAATCCTGTTATTAAACAATCACAGCTACCTCCAGACAAGGATACTGGTGACACACACTTAGTAATGAGATTCAAACCCCTACCTAGGTATGTATTGCTACTAGAGTGTACCGCATTTATCACACGTGCCACAGAGCTTATTAGATGGATGTTGTCCTAAGGTGCTTCTAAGGTGAGCAACATCACCAGCCCTTGTAAATACTGGCATTGGGTGATGTAGTGGGTGAGAGATCCCAAAACTAATTTCACCCTAATCACACATTTAAATTTGCCAGGGCTGAGGTTCACATCTCTATCTAACAACCTTTATGGACCATTATGTTACACATTTACCACATGCACCACTGAGCTGACATATGGTATAGGCTTCACAACAGATACTTTTAAGGTGGGTGATATCTGCAGGACTGCTAGAGTCAGGCTCGGAGATGTGTACAGGCCGTAAATAGGGACAAATATTTTGAGGTACACATACAAACAATTGCCACAGATGGGATTCAAACCCATAGCTGTGTAGTTACTGCTACTACATTGTGCCGCATGTATGGCACACATCACGGAGCTTATAGGGCTAGCCCTTTTTCAAATGTATATTTCAAGGTAGGTGACGTCAGCAGCCTTGCTAAAGTAGGGCAATGGAAAGTGTAGTGACTGTGAATGGCCTCAAAAGCATTGATCCCTAGACACTCTCTCACACACACACACACACACACACACACACACACACACACACACACACACACACACACACACACACACACACACAGTTTCACAGTTGCCAAGTCTGGGATTAGAACCCCTACCTAACTAGTACATCACACTATAGCATTACGCAGTTATAGCACGCACCACGGAGCTTATAGGTCTAGCCCTTCTCCAAAGGTGTATTTCAAGGTGAATAACATCAGCAGGCTTGCTAAAGTAGGGCAATGGAAAGTGTAGTGACTGTGAATGGCCTCAAAAGCATTGATCCCTACACACAAAAGCAGACACACACACACAGACACACACACAGACACACACACAGACACACACACACAGACACACACACAGACACACACACAGACACACACACACACAGTTGCCATGTCTGGGATTAGAACTCCTAACTAGTACATCACACTATAGCATTACGCAGTTATTGCACATGGCACAGAGCTTATAGGGATGTTCCTTGTCCAAAGGGGTATTTCAAGGTGACTGACATCAGCAGGCTAGCTAAAGTAGGGTAATGGGGAGTGCAATGTTTATGAATGGGCCATAAACCATTCCTCTGGAAGCACACACACAACACTCAGTCACACACAACTTTACATTTGACAGGACTGTGTATACAAGTGCTAGATGAATAATGACTTGTACTGTCATGTTGCACAGTTATCACAAGCACCACAGACATTATAGTGCTGAGGACTACCAGAAGCAAATGTTTACAGTGATAGACATTTGCACAGCATGTGATATTGGCCAATTGGATGTGTGCTGGGTGGGACAGGCCTCATGATAGGAAGCTCTTTGTCACTGACTGTCACTCTCTTCCCCACATCTATGTATGTGTATGTTTGACATATTATAGTACGTTGTCCATGGATATATGTGTGTATTCCTATCCAATGTGTGTGCAAAGCATGACTGGTGTGCAATGTGGAGTGTGTGCACAGACATCTGCGACTGACAGATTTGTATAGTCTACTGTTGTTGCCAGACATGCATGTGCAAAGCATGACTGGTGTGCAATGTGGAGTGTGTGCACAGACATCTGCGACTGACAGATATGTATAGTCCACTGTTGTTGCCAGACATGGGCTTCATTTCTCTAAGTGTGGAAGCATGCCCAGTATGACCTGTATGGAATGTGTGAATCCATTCCTGGAAGGTTGTACTCCAGTTCAGGCATTTGTGTTCTACACCTACAGCTAGCAACCTGTTTCTACAGGACATCTGTAGATAGGTTGGCAGTATGGTCACAATAGGCAAAGGATAGTGAGATATTGTAAATAATTGTGTCTGTGCTGTTTCTGCTACATGGTTTTGGTGTTTTCAGAGATATTCAGACATATGTACTGTTTTACACTGTGATGTTTTATGTCATCAGCTGCTGACAGATATACATATTTGCTCACAGTAATTTCCTGTGGAATACAAGATGAGTGAAGCTGTGTCCAGTATTGTGGTCTGCAGCCTACATATTCTTGCAAAATCATGCCATTCTGAAGGGGGAGCTGCAGACACTTGCTCATGTGTCTGTATAAATGGTCCAGCATGTTGGTACTGTGGTGGCTGAGGATTCCATGCTTGTAGATCTATTGATGTGACAGAATGGACATATCCTGCTGTGGCCATACCTCACAGCTGTACAGATGCACACTGGTTTCCCACAGGCAGGGCTCATATTTCTGGTCATTACCTTGGTTTATGAGCAGGTTTGTAGACACCCATTCCTATGTTTGCATGTAGGGATAGTATGTGCACACACCAGAGTTTCAGACTTCACACACTCCATGGCGTCCATGCTTCTGCCCCCTCCCCCCGTTATTCTAACCTTTTCCTAACATTATGCAAATTATATCTGATAAGTATCCCTATTGGTATAACGTCATCCCAGCAGTATTTAGGGGTTGGTCCACAGTTCATGCAGTAGGACATGGTGGACATGCTGCTGGGATTTTTCGACATGGTCTTGCATTTGTGTTCTGTGGACTGTGTTATGTCATTATTTGGGAGTCCATGAGATAACATACATTGGCAGTATGGGCAAGACACAGGCCTTTGACAGAGGACTGTAGGGCATTTGGTAGTGATGCAGGCCATCTGTAGCAGGCCAGTACATTCTGTCACTCCTACAGTCCCAGGCTGCAAGCCACTGTATTCCCCTGGGATAGGAGGGCAAGGTGTTAATGGCAATAGTTTCTGTCCTTATTAATCCATTGGTGTGGATGCTGGCAGGGTGCTGCTTACAGCTAGGGACACACCTGCATGGGACACGTGATGTACCTGTGGCTGATGGTGGGATGAGCTGAGTGCATGTGTGCTATGGAAGCTACTTGCAGCTGACTCACAGATATACGTAGGGCATTCCCCTTATGTTGGCTTGTGCGGGGACATCACTGGTTTCTCAGTTCTTCATACCTTTGCCTTTTGTGGTCTGCCAGTGTTTGGTCAGGCTACATCAGTATTCCATACTACACAGACAAATAATGTGCTGTTAACCTGTATGTACAATTCCAAAGGTGTGTCCATTTGACAGTAACATTTTATATACACTCTGTCTAGGGTACTTCCACCTATGTACTGTGTGTATGTCTGGGCCCACATTCATGCCATATCCATCTTTCAGATGGTGACATATTACATCCGAACAATTAGTATGGATTTCTGCTGGATTGGGTCTTGCTGGGATGCATTGTATTTGGCACTGCAGTTGTGAGAACTTCGCCTTGTCATCAACAGTATTGGCCATTGACCACCAGGACACAACCCTCCATGCCTACATGCTGACCACTTTCACACAATATAAAACACACAACAACCTAACACACAGAGCCCTGCATATTGTACACATGCAACAATCTATCCTGCTAATTTGGCCAGCTCAGGTAATCTGTTATTATACCCACATGTACATGTTACTACATTTCTATATAGGATTGTGGGGGGGGGGGGGGGCACATCTGACAACTGTAAACATTTGCTGTGACTGTACTGGTGTTTCAGGTACTTTGTTTGCTTCCATTTCATTATGTAATCTGACCTATCATGCAGACTAGAGGCATATCAGTGTAGTACTGTTCTTAGGTTTTAATTGACCTACATTTTAGTTTCAGACTTCTTACCCTTCAGAACTAACATCCCACTGCCTGATGTGTTGTAGTCTGTCTGTGTAGGTCTGGAGGGGGGCTGTTCTCCATTGCTATCAATCGGAGGCCTTAGCACAGCCTTTCTTTGTGGTCGTCTACACCTGTCCTGCTGGCTGAGACTGTTCTTGGGTATGTGATCCTCACTGACATGCATATGTGTGTGTGTGTGTGTGTGTGTGTGTGTGTGTGTGTGTGTGTGTGTGTGTGTGTGTGTGTGTGTGTGTGTGTGTCCTATGGACACACATTTGTCCCACCACATGTCCTACAGTGGGTTTTGTCACCTTGTCTAGTACTGCCTACTGTGTTGACACCAGTATTTGTTATGGATTTCATGTTGCCCATATAGGTGTCTGCTATCTGCTGCCATCCCATTCAGCCACCCGATTCCCTTGCATGCTCACATCCGTACCATAGATACAAGTAGCAGAACATACTACTCCATTCAGCAATTGATAGTGGGAGTGACTTACCTTGTGGCTGTGCCAGTATTGAGGATGGTGCTGGAGGGCTGACTATGTCAGATACACATAGTACATTTCCTATGCATGGTTAAGCACAGGTAGTGTCATGTTTGGCATCCCTTTTACTGTATGTGTGAGTCGGAGAGAGGTGTCATTCCCTGGGTTCCTACCTTGTCAGCATATGTGCTATGCATTGCCTCTTTGCCAAGGCCTGCGCATACTGAGCATGCTTCCTTCTGCCTACAGGGGCAGGCTCAGGTTGTTCCTCCTCTGAGTTGCTCTGTACCTTTGCTGGACTTGGCAGTGGTAGGGGGCTGTGTGGCACTGTCTCATGCTGTTTCTGCTGCCGCAATTTCTGCAGTATCATATTGCATAGCATGGCACACACAATGACAATTTGGGTACATGTAGCTGGTGAGTACTGCAAGGCTCCACCGGATATGTCCAGGCATTGGAACCGTGACTTGATTCTGGTCTGTGCGTGAGCCTCATTATAGAGTTCTTGTTCGGGTGTGTGTGCATTTCTGATGGATGTCAGCCACGGCTCTAGTGCATAACCAGTGTCCCCCACTAGGTGGCCATATGGGATGTCTCCACTGGCAAATCTCTGGTACAGCTGCGTCATACTCCAGATGTGGGACTCGTGATAGCTTCCAGGGCTGCCAGCACACACATTCATTATAATGCCCTGGGCATCGCACACAACCTGGCGGTTGATGGAGGGTAAGCCCTTGCGGTTTATGTAAACCCTACCCTGCTCACCGGGTGGTGCTTTGATGTGTATGTGCATGCAGTCTATAGCATCCACTACATCAGGGTATTCTGCTATTTGGTGGAAGAGACGCATATTGCTGGTCAACGCCACACGCGTGTTGTGGAAATATATGTGCTCACTGGCATGTGCTGACATGGCATCCAGGAACTGGTGGAGTACCCTGGATGCTGATGCCTGTGAGATCCCCATGATATCTCCAGTTGGCCTTTGGAAGGTACCTGTGGCTAGTATTCTTAAGCCTACACATACCTTGCTATCCACTCGGATGGGTTCCCCTCTGTTGGTTCTGTGTGTGAGGCATGGCCGGCACAACTCAACAATTTGCTGTAGGAGGTCCCTGTCCACCCTATTGTGCTCCACTATCTCCAGCTCATGTAGCCTCTGGTAGGTTATCCTGGGTCTGTACACTCTTCTCCTTCTCCTCACTGTGGGTTGGTCATCAGCATTGTCATCTTCATCACCCTCAGCCTATTCCACATATTGATTTATGAGAGTGAAAGCAGCCCCTATAATTTTGTTGCTTTTATTAGGTAACATTTCCCCATTTGTGTACACCGGTGCTGTAGAGTTTGTGGGAAAAGCCAGAGGGTATGGTGTTTGCATTGTTTATAGTAGTGTGCTGGGCTTGGCTGCTGCCTGTGTATTTGGCTGGTTCTGATGCATTTCACCTGCCAGCTATGCTAGTTCTCCTTGATTACCTTCCTACTGCTATTTTCCCTTCCCATTGCCTTCCTGTTTAAGACTCAAGGTGCGACGCGCAAACCCAGTGCTCAAATGTGAATGGCGCTGCTATTTCCTGGGTTTTTTTTAAACCCGATGTGCGCCGCGCACACCTGTTTAGGCAATGTAAACACCGTTTAGCAACTGGCCCTCCTTGGACACGATCACACACTGAATTTCTTGGTAGAATACAATACAGCCTTAGACAATACCCCCTGCTTAGCTGTGCTTAGCTAAGTGCTAAAACAAACCACAGGGCTCCAGTAAGCTTACAGCATGCATGACACACCCCCTTATGAAGTCATCTAGCTCTTAGGCTTACACTGTGGTTTTAATGCACCTACACGGTTGGATGCAAGCTAGCACTGAGGGGAAATCTGTGATTTAGTATCATTGCCCTCATTTGCATAGGATTGACTGCTAATGCATGGTTACAAATCCGACACTCTGCCTTCCCCCTTAGCAACCACTATTCCATGGTCTTGTTGTGTTATGCATGCCATTGACTATTATGGCAAAATTATGATTTTGGTTTAAGAGCTTATTTCCAGTGTTTTTTTATTATTATTATCGGGACGATCCCATTTGCGCACCACTGCCCTGCGTTTAAACGGCCGAAATCAGCCAACAAAAAAAAGGTTCATTTTTATAATTTTGAATTTATTTTTCATGCCTATGACCATGTATTTGGCCTTTGGCATGCCTAACTCTTCAAATACATGCATTTGTACCAGCTGTCATGCTTCCATTTTGTAGTGTGCAGAAATGTATTCAGCTACTGACGGAATACATTTTCGCAGTCTACACTATACCTGCATGGATGTCTGCCTGCTTTCTGGATCACTAATTCACCTCATTTGCATGGTTTTCACCAGCAAATGAGGCAATGGCATACAGGGGCTGTGTCCTTGCAGGAATAGTGCAGGAGCACTCGTGCACGTCCCTGGAGCTTATTCCTGGATCACACGGCAGCCATATTGCCTGCAGCAGCTATTGCACTATTCCTGCATGCCGTGCAGAGCTTGCTGAATCCTGGGGAGTATATTCGTATTTTTTTTTTATTTCAGCATTCACTTATAAAAAAACAGAAAACATATCTTTTCAACCACAGAGCTAGCCAGTCCCTGCGATTGAACTTTTAGGATTGTAAGCCATTAACTGATGTATTTTGCATTATGACTTGCCATCCCAGCTCTCAGGGTGCATTTGCACAGCACATAAATGGCCTAACTTCATTTTTAACCCACCAAGGTTGGACACTTACTGCCTTAAGAATACAGGGCTACAATTTTTCATCAAAGCTTGATTACTGTTTCTAGATTAAGGCAGATGTTTGATTGTATTATTTTAAAGGCATCGGCATTCTTTATCCTTGGCATAAGAAGCTGAATGTGTGCAATTTTGCAAACACTTTTGCATTATTTTTCTCTTACCATATCTAAGAAAGAATACAAGTTCCCACTGGGTATACTGGTCTAAACAGTGAATTTGTGTGTAAATCTAAAATCACCTTCTGAGAAATATTTTCTCAGATATTATTTGTAACCTCTTTTCAACCACAGTATAATAATTATTTTTGAAAATAGTAGAAACCATTAAAGCTTCCAAATTAATTTTGTTGTAATTAAGTACATCCTTCATTAACTACAACAAAGTTCCTTTTGATGTAGTTAATACAGGATGCACTTAATTACAAAGTGCATCTCAAAAGGTGATTTAAATATAGCAGATATGGCATAAAGTACAGAAAATTAAGTGCTGATGTTGACAAGATTTGCAAATACAGATGATTCATTTAGGCACTTTGTATCTGTTATGCATTAATTTAAAACGCGCATATTTCAGTCTTTCATATTCAGTGTAAGAATATATTAAATGTTAACCTATTTTTACTTTAAATTTTACAAGTTCAGACTCATAGCTGACTTTCCCAGCATAAGATGCATTTGTATAACATACATTGGCAATTAATTTTTCAGAAGATGACAGATCAATCATGAACATTATTTTGCCTTTTTTTTTATCAGTTTTCTTTTTCTTTCTTGACTACTTCTTGCAAACAGGAAGCTTGATTAATTCCCAAAGAAACAAACCTGAAAGCATCAAGAACATGCAGTGTAAAATTAAACATCATATAGTCCTTACATTTACAAAACCATGTTAAAGAATTGAAGATTATCATTAAATAGCCAAGAAGTAAACTCATGCTAAACTAACAAGTGCATCATCACTATGCAGAGAAGAACCAAAGTAATTTGTATCTAAAAATAAGCAGTATTGGATTATAAATCTCTCTCTCTCTCTCTCTCTCTCTCTCTCTCTCTCTTTTCGTTTTTGCTGTCTTTACCCCCTACTGCATGCCATTTATCACCCCATCCCATCTAATTGGTTCATTCATTCCCTAATACTGGTGAAAGGGTCAACTGTGAGAGGCCATCATTCAGAAATCCATCAGGGATGGTTTGAGAATATTTTCTTTTACGCCTTAGCTCTTGTGCACAGCCTGTGAAATACCAGAGAGGGTGTGTAATGAGCTGATGGCCAAGGATGTTCCTTCACTTCTGCAAGGAGCATTCCTTCCAAGCAGCCCTGCCAGTCCACCCATAGCCATGAGCAACTGTCTCTTTAGTCTCTACCAGAGAAATCACACTGCCCAGTTTGCTCCAAAGTGCTCACAATCATCCTCTTCCACCAGAAAGGCAGTCAGGTCATGCCACTTTACTTCTGCTTGGCTCTTTCATTGCCATGGCTGATAATTGAACCCTGGGTGCTTGGGTTCTAATCAGGGCTCCATCCCTCTGTACTATGGGACCAGGCTAAATTAGCCCTTTTTTGCATTGCCATTAACATTATGTGTTATTTTGTCATAAAGGAGTGCCAGAGATAAGGTAAATAAGAAATGGTAAGAGCTCCTGCACATTAACTTCCACTCCAGGTTTACTTGCATCTGGTAGGCTGCTGGTTGTTCAAACACTTTCATAGTGCCAGTGGCAAAAATGCAAATTCAATGGAAGCCACTTTCATCACCAGTGGAATTTGACCTTTGTCCCACTGTTGAGTTGGTATGTACAAGTATGATGGGTTATGGGAGTGCAGAAGCATGTCAGCACCATCATCTTTTGAGTAAGTGATGCAACAGCAGTATCATGCAACAACACAACCACCCCCACCCCCAGATAGTGAATGGCACAGTACCTGACAGCACAGGTGAAACAGTGATATAATTATAGTCCATAATTATGAGGCAAATGAATTTAGCTATTGTGACATATCAAAAGCCCTGTCTCTCTACCATACATCTCAACTGTACAGACTTTCCCAGAATGTCCAGATTATTGCCTCATATTTTTTGTCCATTTTTCATAACATTCTAGTTTTCTGACAATTTAGTGGCAATCATTAAAGACTGAAGTCAGAAAATAAAGACAAACATTTGAGTTTCAGGACTCCACACCCTTCAGAAAATTCATGCTAATGCAAAACCTGTTATTCTATCAACTTTCCAAGTTTGTATTTTTGGGTCTTTGTACCACAGATATTTATGGCTTTGTCCAGATTTCTAAGAGGTTGAGAGGTATGCTCTCTACTGAGTGCCATACAGACTTCTGAGGGGGATCTCTGATTAGTTTTCAGTTCTATGAGAAATATAAAACTCTTTGGATTCCTTTACTTAAATGGAAACAGTGGTAATACAAACAGCCTCTCTACAGAACTAAGGAGATACCTAACCCAGCATGTCCCCTGTTTTTGATATAGGCTACCATTGCATATCAAGGCAAGTATTTCACTAGAAAACTTTAAAACTAGTCTGAACTGCATGGGTGATCACAAACTTTCACCTGAAATGTGTGAGGAAAACCTGCTTAATGAGGACATTCTTAGTCTCTGACTAGTACTGGATGATGTGGTTGAAATTTTTGATGGTCTCCTTGGCTGTAAGCATTTTAAGAACCTATGACCCCAACAAGCACACACTGACAGCGCAGTATCACACACATGAAACATGATGAATGCAGTGCTAATATCAGGCTATGCTGGTTCAGTGTATGCTATATCTATGTTGTATATCAGGCACTACATATACAGAAGGGATGGGGGAGTGGATCACAGATGTAATAAGATGCACAGTTGTTTAGGGACATAATGACAAATGTTGGCCGACACACTCTGGGTGTTGGTGGCACTTTCATAGCTGACGCCTATCATAAAATGTTCTCCCAATGGAGTCTAAGCATTGTAGCCACCCATGAGAAGAGATGACAGAGTGTTATACACACCCAAATGTAGTTAATATCTTGGTTACTCCACAATGGCCACCCCAATATGCCCTTAGCCTCAGGCAACACTGTCAGTGTTGGTGGCAGTGGCAGTCCTCTGCGTAAATGCAGATATGGAAGCTTGTGCATGCCTCATTAGACCTCATAGGATCACTGGGTACTGTGTCCCTGACCTCCATGTCCTCAAGGATGCCATGCTAAACTGGTGTCCATGCTAGAGTTGTTTATAGCAGATTGTGCCTGGATGATACTGCAGTATGTCAACTTATTGATCCAAAGTGCAAGCCTGAATGCCAGGGACCAGCTGGAACTGGACACCCCTGCAATCCTGGGTGATTTTGGGTAAACCCACTTCAGCTGCAGTGATCTTATCTACCTCCAGAATATCTTCCTCCAGAGCTTTTGGGGGAACATCACTGGTGTCTGAACCTACAGAGGATCTGATCCTGACTACAGATGGTGACCTGTTAAACAGTATACCTCATGCTTATCTATAGGTAAAGGCTGATTCTTCAGCCTGACGTTTGAGTGAATACCAACCAAGTATGGAGACTGGCACTACCACTGTGTCATCTGGCTTTGGTGCAAATGTCTGTTGTCATCATCAGCCCTGTGCTGGAGTGCCAGCATCAGCCTGTTGTGTTGTCCTGCTCTCCTCGGTTGTCACCATAGCAGTGATGTTCTTCGTGTTTTACTGTTGCAGTCATTACATTTGGGTAATCTGCTGGCAGGTTGCCCTCAATCGGCCTGATTAACAAAGTCTTGGGTCCTGCATCAGTTGCTGTTCCTTCTTCCATGACGTCAGGTCGTCAGGGGTATAAAACATGTAGCAGACGCCATTACATCAGTCTTTCTTGCCATGCGGTGCATGAAGCAGAAGCAAGTGGCAGTCGGCCGACTTCGGAAATTTTCATTTTCGAGTTTCAGAACCGAAGTCTTCAACTTAAAGCTAAGCACCCCGTTGGGGAAATTTTTTCTTGCTCCTTACCGATGTCAGTAAAAGTTAATAATTGCATTACTTGTGGAAAGCAAATACCTCATACAGATTTTCATTCATACTGTATTCCTTGCCTAGGCCCTAACCACGATGTACCTTGCTGTCGGTTTTGTGCTTTATTTAATCAGCACACTATCCATCGTTGGTACATTTTTGCCTCTAAATATTTCGGTTCTAAGTTTAATTATCCATAAATGTTGTCAGTTAGCCATTTGACTACCGGGATTCTGAAAGAATGCAAAGATAAAGACATAGACAGGCTGGCGAGGTCTAAAACTGCCAACGACGCTTCTCCTAAGCCAGTCGCCAGTTCGCCGGTAGTCGGTGAGGTGCTTTTGCAGCCCCTGATACCAACTACTTCTGATTCGCAGGCCTCTACTGAGACCCATTTGGAGTCCTGTATGTCAGATTTAAAGGAACCTGGGATTCAATTAGGGTCCGGACTTGCAGGCACTTTCATTATTTAGGCCTGCAAATTTTTTCCCCCTTTCTTGGCCCAAAATTTACCCAGTTTAAAAGTGCCCGGCCCCCCCCCCCCCCCCCCCCCCCCCCCCCCCCCCCCCCCCCCCCCCCCCCCCCCCCCCCCCCCCCCCCCCTCCACCCCCCCCCCCCCCCCCCCCCCCCCCCCCCCCCCCCCCCCCCCCCCCCTCCCCCCCCCCACCCCGCCCCACCACCCCCCCCCCCCCCCCCCCCCCCCCCCCCCCCCCCCCTCCCCCCCCCTCCCCCCCCCCCCCCCCCACCCCCCCCCCCCCCCCACCCCCCCCCCCCCCCCCCCCCCCCCCCCCCCCCCCCCCCCCCCCCCCCCCCCCCCCCCCCCCCCCCCCCCCCTCCCCCCCCCCCCCCCCACCCGCCCCCCCCCCCCCCCCCCCCCCCCCCCCCCCCAAGTTATTGGGGGATTTTGGGGAAAGGCCCCCAAAAATATTCAAAAAAATTTTTAAAATTTTGGAAGGGAAATTTTCCCCAAAAAAAAACACAATTTTTGGGGGCCCCCCCTTTTAAACAGGGTAAGCCTTAACCTTGTTTTTAAAAAAAAACCAAAAAAACAAAAAATTCCTATTTGGCTAGGCACTCTTCGCCAATTGCTTCCTATGCTAGGCAAAGATGCCTGGTTGGCAACTTTAGATTTAAAAGAAGCATACCTGCATATCCCAATCAGGGAATCTTGCAGACGATACCTACACTTCAAAGCAGGCTACTTGCATTATCAGTTCTCTGCACTGCCCTTTGGCTTGTCTATTGCACCCAGGGTATTCACAAAGTGCCTAGCTCCAGTTATTGCATTTTGCAGGCAAAGAAATATTCAAATATATCCATACCTGGACGATTGTCTAATTCAATCAGGGCATACTTTTAAATCATCTGGCATTTGTAAAAAGTGTTCTAACTTGTCCTGGGTACACCATAAACAAAAAGAAATCACAGCTGGTACCGTCAACAGATTACATTCCTGGGTGCAAGCTTGAATACAACTGCCCAGATGGCTTTCCTCATGCCAGAAAAGCAAATTCATTTGGTAACTTACTTCAAACAAGTGGCCCCAAAAACCCAGCTATCTGCAAGACAAATGCAGGAAGCCTTGGAGTTCATGGCCTCCTGCATTCTTCTAATTCCATATGAGGAAACCACAGTGGTTTCTAAAATGTATATGGAGTCAACATTGTCACAGCCTGGAAACAATGATTCCTATCATACCCTGCCTACGCCTGGAGTTCCTATGGTGGGCAGAAGCCTGCCACCAAAACAAGGGACTACCATTCACACTACCCCCTGCCACCCAAATCCTAACTACAGATGCATCAAACTATGCATGGGGGGCTCACCTGACAGGAAAGTGCATTCAGGGCAAATGGAACCCAAATCAAATGCACCTACATATCAATCAAAAAGAAATGTTAGCTGTACAGAATGCTCTGACAGCCTTCAAGGGCTACATTCTTCCAGGATAACTAATGGTAAAGATGGACAACACAGTTATGTGGTACATAAACAAGCAGGGGGTACACATTCCTACCCCTTCTGCAGACTAGCCATGGCATTGTGGAATACAGCCTTGAGCTACCAAGTGCGCCTACAAGCTCAATTCCTGCCAGGAAAATTGAATACACTGGCAAATAGACTAAGCAGAAATCTCATGGACCCACACGAGTGGAAACTGGAACCACAGATTTTCAACATGCTGACAAGTGAATGGGGGAGCCCAGACATAGATCTATTTGCCTCCCCCCAGAACTACCAGTTGGACAAATTTTGCACAAGACTCCCCACAAACAAGCCTGGAAAGTGGATGCTCTGTCCTACAGCTGGAAAAACCTATCAGTCTACGCCTTTCCCCCTCTGCCTCTGCTCTCCAAAGTTCTACTAAAAGTCAAACAGGACAAACCAAAGATGATTTTGATTGCTCCAGTCTGGCTGCACCAACACTGGTACCCCCTCCTGCACAGTGTGTCACAAATATCTCCATGGAACCTGCCTCAGACCCCTTCCCTGCTGTCTCAGCAGGAGAACCAAATTCTGCACCCTCAGCTTCCAACATTGAACCTTGCAGCCCAGCTAATCACTTAAATTTACCCTCATAATCCTTCAACAAACCTGTGATGGATGTCATCTTGGAGGCAAGGAGATCTAATACTAGAAAATCTTATGCTGACAAATGGAAAAGATTCTGTGCCTGGAACCAATCTTTAGGGATGAGCACAGCAGCACCCAATTTACCTCAGATTTTGCAATACTTAACTGAGATTCTTCACAAGGGCCTGTCTTTTTCCTCCATTAAAATCCACACCTCAGCTATTTCAGCTCATTATAACACAGAACCTCCCCTCTTCTCTCATCATGTGCTCAAGCAGTGTCTCAGAGGGGCAAAAAACTTGAGACCACTGAGGAGAGCGCTTACCCCTGCCTGGGACCTTAACTTTGTTTTGGAGAAACTCACTCTACCTCCTTTCGAGCTAGCTGCTACTGCAGAGTTAACATTTCTTTCTTGGAAAACAGCCTTCCTTTTAGCAATCACTTCAGCTAGAAGGATATCTGAATTACAGGCCCTTATGGCAGTGGAGCCTTTCATCATCTTTCCTGCAGACAGGGTATCTCTCAGGACCAGTCCATCCTTCATGCCCAAGGTGGTTTCCAATGTGGCTCTTAATCAGTCCATTCATTTGCCAACCTTCTTTCCCAATCCACAGAACAAAGGTGAACGGATTCTGCATTCCTTAGATATGCACAGACAACTTAGATTCTACTTGTACAGGACTAAATTTCGAAGAAAATCTGAACAACCACTGGTAGCATTTGCTGCAGGGGCAGAGGGGAAGGCTATTTCAAAACAAAGCATTTCTAAATGGACAAGCCATTGCATTAATTTCTGCTATAAGCACCATGAAAAACCTATCCCCCATGGGATCAGATCTCACTCCACCAGGGCTGCATCTACTTCTGCAGCCTTTCTCAGAGGTGTTCCCACCAGGGGTATTCTAGAAGCTGCTACCTGGAGTTATGTACATACTTTCACCAAGCATTATCATTTACCAATTTTCTCTAAATCCAGAGCTGGCTTTGCCACTGCTGTCTTGCAGGGCCTTAGAGCTGGCCCTAATGCTGTATAAACTCCTCTTCCCAACCATAGCTTTGGGAATTTACCCAAATGTAATGACTGCAACAGTGTAAGAAGATCGTAGTACAGTTGTGCACACTTGCCATAAATCTAGATGTTCAAGTGTATTCACTGTTGCAGTCCTGGTTACCCTCCCTCCAGCCCCCTAGATTTTTCTGGCTATACCTCTACCTTTATTACTATGCTTAAAAGCCTTTTTGGTGTATTTGTTTTTTGTTGGAGGTATACTTTTGTGTTTCTTATGTTTATTTGCGCCCCATTAGGGGGGGTCACCTGACATCTGGGGCAAGACAAACTGATGTAATGGCGTTGGCTGCATGTTTTATACCCCTGACAACCTGACGTCATGGAAGAAGGGACAGCAACCGACGCAGGACCCAAGACTTTGTTAATCAGGCTGACTGAGGGCAACCTGCCAGCAGATTACCCAAATATAATGACTGCCACAGTGAATACACTCTAACATCTACATTTATGTTAAGTGTACACAACTGTACTTTCTGCCGTGGGAATATACAACAAAAGACACATCAGGATGAGTATGGTGCCTGTACCAAAATTGTGCCATCTGGCGTGCATGCAAAGCTTGTGTGGTCAGCATGTATTGCGCAATACAAGCCAAACTCTTCTGCTATCCTGATATGACTAGAAACCTGATACCAAAACATGGGCAGCATTTGTTGTGATAAGTGTACCATTTCTAGGTGCAGTGCTACTATACAGAAAGCTACTTAATGATAACATAACAACATCCACTCAGACATTTGGTAGTCTCTGCATTCTGATGTCAGTGTTTGTCCTCCAGGGATGAACCCAGAACCATTATTCACATTTAGGGTCACCAAAAACTTCTCTGACACTGCTGCTATAGGGTGCACCCTACCCATGGCTGACCTCTCAGTTAGTATGGAATATGCATATGCTTTGATACATCATAGCATGTTGGTAACACACTTAAAGCACTGATGTAATATGTGATTGCATCCCCAAGATATCTGTGTTGTTCAATGGTCTGCTGCACTTGGTCCCTTAAAGGCTACTCAGCAACTTCTTACCTCAATAGGCACTGTGTACAGGAAATGCTGTGTTTAATATGTTCATGGCAGAACAAATCGTCTACCATTCATCTCATCCTCCTGACACATAGACACCTTTAAAACCATGACCGAGAGCTCCTCAGTGACCATATTTAAGCATAACTTAGACAATTGGATGGGAGACTGTAAATCTACCCGGGTGGGGGGGGGGTATCACTTGTGTCCTTCTTGGATTGGGCAGTCGTACTGATCATCGACTCATGCTGCAAATGTAGACCATACAACTTGGTGAATAAGGGTATAACATGGCTAGGCTTATAAAGGCCCTAGGGCCAATAGCCTAGTAACCTCCTATGAACCTATGAGTAGGATAAATACAAACAAAGGGCTAACCTAGTTATACTATCTTGACAGGCATGGTGCAGTTGTGTTGGTATTCCATGCAGGAAATACAGAGGCAGATATGGGAATACATACAGGAGATATACTTGCTAATGTACATACAAGGTAAGGGTGCCATCCCTGCTGCCAACACATTCAGATGCACTTTGGTGAATGCCTGATACATGGCTCTAACCTATTTTAATAAGGAGAAACAGAATATAAAGGATTAGCCCATATAAAATCACTTTAGCTAACAGATCTAGGTCACTGTCTCTCTGCTACCCTCCCTGTGGGAGGAATTAAGATACCTTGTTGAAATTTCCAGTAGTTAATTCAGTTAAGTAGGTAGATGAACTTTCCTACTCAACTGAGTAAACTCCTGGAAACTTCAACAAGGTGTCTTTATTCCTCCTACAGGGAAAGAGTCTCCTACATCTGCTATTTAAAGTGATTTTATCTGGATTAATCCTTTATACTCTGCTTCTTTTTATTCTTGTCACCCTCTGGGTCACAGTTTGGATACCAGACTTCACTCGAGCCCTCTAGATTACTTCTGTTTTACTGGGGAAGGGGATACATTTGTAGTCATATGACTTGCTGTATTCTACTACAGGCCAATATATATATATATATATCATGCACACAATAAAATCACTGTAACAGTGACAGGCATGTACATGCACTAGTTGTCCTGATATGTTTGGGTCACCATGTTGTCAGTACAATCTACACACCAAGTACATGTGCAGACATTCAAATTTATATTGGTAGCCTTTTCTAATGTAAATTCCAGTTCCAGGGGTGTACATGCTTAAGAAGAAAGCTAAATTAGGTGTACCACAAACTCTGAGTGCTGCAGGCTTCCTCAGAATGTCTGTAGAGGCAGATGATACTGTTGCTCCTTTTAATAATGCTGCAGAAATATCCATTATAGTTTCCCAAATCTGCATGTTTCAACATATAAAATGAAGACACACTGACAAAACTGTACAAATATATACCTATTTGCATGACACATGGGCAAGAAAGGCAGGTTGTAGAGATACACATCTGTGAAAGCATGTCTTACTGCTTGTATGCACCGCTGGCATCTCACCGTCATGTGGCTGTACTGAGATGTGCATGAGTACATGTTTTGTACTACCTCACAGTTACATGTTGCTCTGCCGTTATTAAGAGAAATCACATAAATATCATTGACAGGCTACCATTTTGTTCCTTGTGAAAGTGACACCATTTTCAGAAAAACATGTCAAAATGACAGCTTATGCTAATACCACGTGAAGAGTATCTGCATGTTTCATAAAGGACAATAAGGCTATGATCCTCCTTGTGGCTGTTTCAGGCAGCATTCTATGTCCCTATGATGGTACATTCTGTAACGTTATGAGTAGTATGATTTGGCTGCATAGCTGTCCTCAGGCATGGGTATCACCAGGGCTGAGGGTAACAATACAGGCATTCATACATTGACCTTTGTAGCACCATAACCCCGATGAACTCCATACATGAGAAAAAGAAGAGGTTAAGTGACATCACCTCAAATGGCATAGAAAGTGGATAACATTCTTTAACTTTTTAATTTTCTTTTTTCCTCTTTTACCCTGTTTTCAGATTGGGACTGTTCATGCAGTTGGCAAGTACTTCTCAAGGTCAGCGTACGATGTATATATTCTTCTGTATGGACCTCCCATGTGATGTGGAAATGGTGATGGGATCACTGAATGTAATAAGTTTACTGCATTTCATGTGGGTTTCTGCAGGGCCCTTTCTTTGGGTGCATTACTGCTGAAGCATGTCATTTTACCTGGCTATCTGGTGTTTAAGTATGTTAGCATATGTGCAGGGGATCGTCACTTACCTGCTGCCTATCATACAGCTATGGGGAGATAATAAAATATGCATGGAATTGTATTTGTTCCTCTAGCATGTTATTTACATGTGTCACTTTTCTCAGATGCACCATTTTGCTTTCAGCAAAAGAAAAGCAGGACAGTATTCATATTGACTTCTGTGAGAAGCAGCAGAGGTTTGTATCCAACCATGGTTATTTACCCTTGCAATTCCTAGACCATCTTTTAAAAATATTCATCCCAGTGCCAGGAAAGATTCATCTATGGTAACTTCCCACTGTGTCTCCTAACTGCAAGTTCGTTTGACAGATTTCCTCAGCAGATACCTCTAATGCATCCTGACCCTGTTGTGGATGAGATGAAATGGGAAGATATAGGATTGAAGTGCCTCACCAGACAGGTTTCTGACCTTTTACCAACAGATATCCTGCCTGGATTGGCTGAGTTGGCCCATCCACATCTGCAGCAAATGTAAGGGGCTGCAGTAGATCGGGTAGTGGGCAGATATGTGGGCTTGGATGGAGAGCCTCCTGGAGAGGACTGCACATTCACTCAACTTATTTCCCCTACCACCAGGGCAACTCGTGGGAAATGTGGTCCATACTGCTGTCCACTTTGATCCATCACATCATGATGGATCCTTGTAATGTCACTCTGGACCAGGATGGCAGACAGCATACCACCAATCATTCTGCACCCTATCAGCTGCAGTATGTGCTCCCTTGTTTTTGTGTCCCACCCATTGCCCTCTGCATTGCCCAAACCTCCACAGGATCATTTGTGTACCCTCTGTCCTTATGCATCCCATGTTCTCCCATTACAGTGGGTGCAGTTCTACCACTGTTTGTCTCTGCTATTTTTAGTGTCTACCTACTCTAAGCTCTCCTTCCCTTCTTTCCTAATCATTCAGGTTTACCCTTCACCCACTTTTCTGCTCTCTTTATAAGGAAAAATGTTGCCCTCCTTTTACCCATCCTGCACACTCCTATAAGTTTCCTTTTGTGTGACTATCAGCTTGTTCATCCCATGCACTTGCATAGTTGCAGTACTGCTCATTTACATATCCTGAAGTGCAGCAAACTGGACCGGGGAGCTGCATGTCTTGATGCAGACACTTCTTGTTTCTCCGTAGTGCTGCTTAGCTGCACAATTGCACAGAAGTACAGCATATACACACCTCTGAATCCTGCCCATTGTATCTGCAGTACCATGGCATCTGTTTTGCATTAGAGTTTATTTGATTTTGCTTATGTTAGTAGAACTAGTAACATAGTAATAATCTAAGGATAAGTTTAACTTATTTGCATGATATCTAAAATGTGTGATAGGTTTCATACAAAGGCTATCATAGATATCTTGTATTGTGGTAGTTTTGTGAGTTATCTTTTGAGCATCAAGGTGCCTAATGAGATTTATATTGCATTCTACAGTAAAAAATAGCAATGACAATTGTCCGCAAACCTTCCACATTCTAGTTATATAACATTTTATATGATTGCTTATGTCTATTTTCTATCTTTTGGCTTTGGAGTACTTGGTAAGCCACAGGTTAGATTCATACATAATATACATGATATTTACCAGTACCCCACTTATACAGCTATTTATGATATTTAGCAGTACCCCACATATACAGCTATTTATGATATTTACCAGTACCCCGCTTATACAGCTATTTATATTTACCAGAACCCTACTTATACAGCTATTTATATTTTCCAGTACCCAACTTATACAGCTATTTATATTTACCAGTACCCGACTTATAAAGCTATTTATATTTATCAGTACCCCACTTATACAGTTATTTATATTTACCAGTACCCCGCTTATACAGCTATTTATATTTACCAGAACCCCGCTTATACAGCTATTTATATTTACCAGTACCCCACTTATACAGATGTTTATATTTACCAGTACCCCACTTATACATTTATTTATATTTACCAGTACCCCACATATACAGCTATTTATATTTACCAGTACCCCGCTTATACAGCTATTTATGATATTTTCTAGTACCCCGCTTATACAGCTATTTATGATATTTACCAGTACCCCGCATATACAGCTGTTTATGATATTTACCAGTACCCCACTTATACAGCTTGTGACAATTGGGGAGAGATGGGCAAAGGCTGCCAACCTAGTCAAATAGAACTTGATACATAATTCTATCAGCTGTATAAATAAATGTAAAATACAGGCTTGTGTTTTTAAATGTAAGAAAACACTGTAAAATGTGAACTTCAAGATTGTTGCAACATTACCATCTGCTGTAAGGAATACCAAGCCAAGTATTTCAAATGTGTCTTTTTAAGTTGAAAACATCTTATTAATGTTTTACAAGTTGGTTCCAGTGTGGCTGGATGAAGGTTTCATGTCCATTGTCTTAAGGCTAAAGTTTATGACCAGAATTTAGATGTGGAATGTGTTTTATCGCTATGGTTTTGCTAGCATATACATATGAAATGTTTTCTATTGTAAGTTTATGTGCAGGTGTTAGATTACTAAATAATGCAGTTTGTTTGCCTGGGAAAACCTAAATGTCAAAAATTATGTAATTTGGGGAGGGACCCAGCAAACACGTTTGTTAGTAATGTTTAAATACTATTTCTCATAAGAGACCAGGAACATTTTGACTTTGGACATCTAACTTATCAGCACTCTGCCTTATGTTCACATGTAAGTTTTTAGCACTGTGATTTCTTGTAGGAATAGTTAAAGCTGTTTAAGATTAATTAGGTATTTTTCTGTTAAATCAGACCTGTCCTACTGTATTGTTTTAAGTTTCTGTGTGATCTCTGAACTCTTAGATATCTATGTGGTGTAGTAGTTTTGTCTTGTGTTTTAATTATTTTTAACCTTCTACCTGTGGCTGATTTGTGTAGAGATAAGCTCTAGAGTACATTGCATATTTATATATTGTAATAGGCCACTCTAAAGTAAGCCTTGACTGTTAGTCATGCTACCATTGGATATTAATATTGCACAGTAATAATTGGACACCCTTTTTTAGTGGCTGATATTATTAACTGGGTGGTGGCAGTAATTACTACCGTATAGTCTGGGTAAAGGGGCACAGTTGAAGAATCTGTCTGTGAAGTTGTAAAAATACTTATCTCAGTGTGTGTGTGTTGTGTCAGCTACTTGGCAGGGACATGAAGCACTGGTTGGACAGAGAGGGTACTGGAGGTTTTAGCTTGCCCAGTTAGGCTGAGACCTGGACCCTATAGCTGTGCCAGTGGGAAGTCTTATTGGGGACCTGGTGAGCAAGGGAGCAACCAGCCCGAGACTGACTGTGATCTCTGTGTGCACTTAAGGGAAATTGTACTTTACTGTGTATCCTTTCCTCTTCTCGGAGACAACCTCCCTGGTGTTAGTGGTAAGGATTGAGGCTCCTTGATTGCTGGGCCAGGGCATGGTCCTCACACAGCTATTTATGATATTTACCAGCACCCCACTTATACAGCTATTTATGATATTTACCAATACCCCGCTTATACAGCTATGTATGATATTTACTAGTACCCCACTTATACAACTATTTATGATATTTACCAGTACCCTGCTTATACAGCTATGTATATTTACCAGTACTTGACTTATACAGCTATGTATGATATTTACCAGTACCCCACTTATACAGCTGTTTATATTTACCAGTACCCCACTTATACAGCTATTTATATTTACCAGTACCCTACTTATACAGCTATTTATAATATCAACAGGTACCCCGCTTATATAGCTTATCCCTTTTGCAAGTTATTTATTTGGTTCATGCTATATTTATGAAAAAATCAAGTACATCATTTTTAATTGCGTTTTACTTCCAGAGTATTAAAATAATAATGATAAAATGTGATGGCAAGTGGCACTGACACATTTTGTAAATAACTGAATGATATATTGTCATGGTGTCTGTGAGTAGCATGTTTTACTTCAGTTAGTTGAGCCTATAAGAAAAAATATTTTGGGAAAGACGAATAAATAGTCCCTACTTGGAGGAAAATCCAAAAATATAATGTATAAAAAGTTATTTTTATATGAAAAATGTATGCATTTGCTTTCACTATGTTGTTGCATTTTTTGTTTTTGAACTTGAATGCATTATCTTTTTATGTCCTTTTTTTTCTCTCAAACATGCTTTGGGTGTAGCTAGGCCTTAACCATGTTAACCGTTGTTTACCAAGCTTAAGAGATCAATGCTTTGCCTTGCTCAGAAGGAAGTTAATGGAACAAAAGTAAGCCAACGAAGAAGATACCCATATCCACTGTGATACATACCTGTGATTGTATTATCTATATACTTAAATGCACCTAATGCGTATACTTTTAGTTTTATGTGAAACTTATGTAGTTATGTAGTTAGGATTCATATTGCATAGGGGAATGCAACAGAATACTAGCTTTGTGCATAGGTATGAAATTTCTGGCTACTGCTCTGGAGAGAGGGAATAACTTAAGATATAGTTCTACAAATCCTGACTTCAATCCCTAAATTTTACTCAGGCTATAATGTTTGCATGCAGATAATTTTTAGCCTTCAAGGTACCCTATTTTCTTTATCAGTTTAAAGCTTTTATACTTGTTAAAATGACTTTGGAAATGTATAAGTGCTATCCACAATAAAAGCATTCTCTACTCAGAGTTCTAGTAGTCAAAACTTCTTTGTTTATGTATAGAACCTACCAGTGGGCATTGATGATGAAGTTGAATAGAAATGTATATCTGAGGCAGAGTACAGATATCGCTATTCTATCCACTTCATCAATCATTTAGCACCATTCACACTAATAAAAAAGAGATAAAATGCATGCAGAAGTGCCCCCACAAAAACATATTTATCAAACATGTGCAAATGAAATAAATCAAGTATAAGAAGAAAAAAGAAAATGAAGAAGAAATATAAAATCCCAGCCAAAGACGGTCACTGAGTCACGGCAGAAGCCTACAATCAGGAAGTATCACTGCCAGTGAAATGAACCCATACACACACATATATATATATATATATATGTATGTATATATATATATATATATATATATGTATATATATATAGCGATCTCTGCTTGACTTACAAAGCAATGTCTGACTCGGCTCTGTTAGAAATGCTACATTTAAGAAATCCCAATCCCTCCATACTATATGCTCCAGAGACCTCAACCTCATTACCACAATCAACAGAACATGGTGGAGGGACAGGTTTATAACCCAGAGACTGCCCATGCTCTGGAATAGACTTCCCATACATGTCAAGCAGAGCACCTAACTGGCCCTCTTCAAGAGAAATCTTGATGAGTGGATGGAAAATAGAAAGTTCACCCTGGGGATCACTCCAGTGGCTCTATTTGATAGAGGCACTGGGAAGTAACATTGGGTGGCACGATGCCAGGGCACCTCTATGGCCAGGCTTGTAAAGTGCAGAGGATTAATGCTATGAGTTGCTAATGAGCTGCTTCCTGCTGTGCTGGGTTTGATTCCCTTAGCATTGATTTGCCTATTGTGTGACCTTGAGTAAGTCACTTAACCAGGGAGTGCTTTGAGGCATTTGGGAAGTTGAACTAGGTTCCTCAGTGGTGCATTAGACTACTCTGCTAGTCACTACAGATTAGCCTATTAAAAAAATTAATTCATAAACATTGCGTAACCTATGCAAGGCCCCAGTGAGCCTGCAAAGAATGCAGT
Source organism: Protopterus annectens (assembly GCF_019279795.1). NCBI lineage: Eukaryota > Metazoa > Chordata > Ceratodontiformes > Protopteridae > Protopterus > Protopterus annectens. The sequence continues at coordinate 297,633,357 of NC_056735.1, forward strand.
TATATGTGTGTGTATGTGCACAGACAGATTTTTCACAATCCCACTCCATTGACCCATAAAATGTTGAAAGTACTACATCAAAAGTCATTTCAGCAGAACTTTAAATTGTAGCTAAAAACTTTGGGAAACACATTTATACACAGTAGCACTGAAATACATGTTTACTAATGCAAAGTTGTGTGCAAGACCCCCCCCCCCCACGCATCCCACTTTTTAATCAGTATTTACCCACCTGACACATTTTCTGGTATTCCACTAAACACTTATTTGACCAATAAACACATCTCAGACAAGTTTTTTGCGTGAAATATAATTGATCACACGCAATCATCTCATAAACATTTACATATGTTTTTGTATGTGCATGTGCTTTTATATAGATGATATATATATATATATATGTGTGTGTGTGTGTGTGTGTGTGTGTATACGCACATGTGTGTGTGTGTGTGTAAATATATATATATATATATATATATATATATATATATATATATAGATATGTATACATATGTGTGTGTGTAAATATATATATATATATATATATATATATATATATATATATATATATGGTTCCACTTAAAAACATCGAAATTCATATGGTCGAGACCATATCATTGAGTGTTTAGAACATCGATGTTGTCAATTGGGAAGAAAAAGGTAAGTAAAAAAGGGAAAAAGCTATTGTTTCTGCAGGGCAGCAAGGTGCCCTGCACACTGTGTCTGTGAATGTGCCATCTCTGTGATGGCACTGCAGACAGGGTACAGGAAATCTCCCATTTAGCACTTCTGCATATAGCGCTAAAAGAGAGATTTCCCTTTACCCCACTGTAGTGCGATCTCAGAGTTTGCATATTAAAGTTGTGAGTGTGTGGGGGGTGCAGTGGGGCAAAGGCCCACTTGCATAAAATAGTTTTTAGAGTTTTTTTTTCTTTTTTTTATGTTCCCTTTGAATCTTTGATGGTTTGCAACTCGATGTTCTGGTCTTGATGATCAGAATTTCGATGTTTCAAGCTTTCTATGATTCAAAGTGGAACCAGATAGATAGATATCACAATCTAGTCAAGGATAGTGAGGAAGTAGGTAGAAGTTTATCCCAAACTGAGGCATGTATAATCACTTCCATCCCATGGAGACTTGCTCAGACATCAGTAAAATCTGTCTGTATGCAAATGTATTTATATTTAAGAAATTCTTTCTCATATCTGAATATATCATATTTTGACAGTCTACTTTTCCATCTCTCTCTTTTTAATTCTCTGTTTTCTCTCACTATTCAGCTTTGTTATTAGGTGACAGTTCCAAGTCACACATTGAAATAAATTATATTTTACTTTTGTTTCACAAATGCAGTGATTAAGTCACATAATGTACAATGACAATGTTCTCTTTATTTCTTAAAGCCTACTCGTCTCCTTAAATAGCAAGCCATGTTGTATTTAGCAACTGGATGTTTGCTGATGAATCCCACCTACACTTCTCTGCAGTCAGAACTAGCATGCAGTTTCTGTCAGCTTCATGCTAACTGTGTTGTCATCTGAAATCTGCTGTCTCCTCACTGTTACAGTGCCATCCTGAGGCCCTTTGTTTGTTTGTCGTTGCAGTCTTGCCATGTTCCTGACAGCCCACATCTGTGTACACTTGCTAAAGAATGTTTTACATGATCCTCACAACAGCTTCTCTGTCACTATTGTTCCACTGAAATTCATATCATTTATGCATTATTCCAAGTAGGCCTAGGTATTTTAGATCACATTGTCCACAGGGAAGTTATCCTGTTTCATTGAGTCAGTGCAGAAGACTAATACAGTTCTTTGATTAAGAAATATGAAATGAAGGTGCATGCCATGGTTTCATATTCCTTTATACTGGTATGTATTAAAGAAGAAATAAGTAGTGTCAGAGGTTTTCTGGTAGGACCAGAGATATGAAGTTAAGACAATGGCTACAGTTCGGTTGAAATAGGTTCATTCTATCATCTGCATGGGCTCTTCTGTGCACTTCTGTGCTTAAAAGGTACGAGAAGGAAGAGTCATTTGTTTGTAAAAGGAGATATAATAACTTCTGCTTTATATGTAAAGGCAGGTGTTTGAGCTGGAGTGGAAAGCTAACATTCCAGCAGCAGTGTATATCAATATAGGGACTTAATTTCCCAGAAGGCATGTTAGTGAAAGGCAGATACAGTGAAACAAACATGCTCCAGTGAGAATATGAGGAACAGGAACCCAAGATGAAGGCAGAGATGAGACCAGAAAAGTCCTGAAAGGAGATATAACTCATAGGGGTGAGATCACACTGAGTGTTTGGAGAAAGACAATTCAGAGGATTATCCTCAGACATAAAGAATGGTCTGCATGTGTCTAGTGTGTGTGTTGGAAGATAAAAAAAGCCAGGTAGCTTAAAAGCTGTTTGAATATGGTAAATTATATGTTTCTATTAGAAGAGGAAGGATGCAAAGTATGTTCTTCACTGGGAGGTGAACTGTGTTAAAACTGTGAGTACTGCTTGGTGATTGTGTGAATTTTAAGTGAATGAATCTTCTCTTTGTTCCCTGTCTTTTCACAATGCTGAAATCCACTGCTTGTTTTTGTTTCATTGAATTAAAAAAAAAAAAAAACACAGCGAACAGTATTTTGTATGCATGCTGACTCCAGCATCCTGCAAGCAAGGAAATGTTGTTTCATATTTTTTTTTTTTTAAACCTAAACTTAAACTTGAAAGGTGGGTTTTCTGACTGTATGTATAAAACCAATTAGGTCTGCTACTTTGGTAGAGAATGTGAGCTCTTAAAACTATTTCCTGGTGATTGTAGACTTTCAAACTTTTTCTGCCTGCATTTTGCCAAAGCAGATTTTGCTCACCTGTAATTCATAATGCAAAGGTGTTAGTACTTACAGAGATGCTTATTGACTGTAGACTTTTTTGTCCCTCTATTTCCCTGGCATGTCAACTCATGGGAACTGAAAATTGTGCGTATAATGTGCCTATAATAAGGTTCTTCTAAAATGAAAAAGTGACTACAAACTTCTTTCTTCTGGAAAATGTGACTTCAAAATGTGGCCTTATAAGCTTTGTGTACTGCAACTTGTATATACATAATTCCATCATATTTGACCTGGGCTAGAGTTATGGTGTCCAGCCCCAAAACAGAAGAAATAATTAAAACATTGATGGTCTGCAACAGCCAATGGACATACACCTGAAAAACTTGCAGAAAATAACACAGTTGATTTTGCAGATATTAACCAATTTCTAAGATCTACCTGAAACTAGAACAGCCTAACAAAGGTCTGTCAGAAGTGATGGGCACTTTGTCAGCTTGCAACAGCATTTGCTATAGGTCAGCAACAAAACACCACTGTGGTTAGACAAGCAATAAATTCACTGGGAGCCACAGATCATGATACTCCTCTGAAAAGGCTTGGCTTCAACAATGTTGAAGTATATTTTATGGCATTAGAGAGAAAGACTTAGAGAGAAAGAAAACCTGACCCAAACTGAATGGACAGAATACTTTTTTCTCATGCATCAGGAGACTCTATTGAAAGCTTACATTAACTTGGAAGAGGTGGATTTTAAACATTAGTAGAAGCTATATCAAGAAACTATATCCAAATTTGCTGCTTCACTAGAGGTCAAGGCATACAGATTTCACAATGAACATTACCTATAAATAGACTACTAAACTATGAAATGTTTGGCTTAATGTGTATTTTTGTGTCTCTGTTAGAAACTAATGTAAATAATGCACTGCAGATTTTAAAGATTTTAGCCATGGACATGTTTAAGACAGCATTTCCTGGCAATTTATGAAAATGTGTATTTTAAAACAGCATTAACTTCTCTTGAGTAAATGGTTGGCTTAGTGCAATGTGTTATATGAAAAGGCAGAGCTTAAGTCTGACTTCCATACATCTAATTTTAACAATAAGCCTTTGCTAAATCTGTGGCAATACATGCCAGCAAGCAAAATACAATACATCTAGGAGTAATCAGTTTTAAATGTGCTAAGGAGGGGACACATGGGTAAGTGGTGTCAAGTCACTAAACATAATGGTGTACCCGTGAAATTTAGTGAACCTATTCCTAAGCAAAATGTACTTAAGTACACCCATGTAATGTGGCATTGTTGAACTGTTAAGTACTTTATCTGCAAAATCAGTTTTCTGTCATTGTGCTATTGTTAAGTTTGTCAGATGTAATGTTATTGTAGAGGGAAAATAATTACTGGACTAGGAGAGCATGATTACACTTGTTAGAGTGCAATATGTGTGTAAGCACAAACATTTTCTGGTAAACAGAAATTCATTTATTCAGTTCGGTACTAATATATTGAAACTCAGGGCCTATGCAGCCTGTTTCATTATCCCAAGGGCATAAATAATGTTATTTTAAACCATAATAAACCATATTTATGTGCATGTGTGTGTGTGTGTGTGTGTGTCTCTCTCTCTCTCTGTATATATATATATATATATATATATATATATATATATATATATATAATTTGTGTGTGTGTGTGTGTATATACCCCCCACACACACACACACACACACACACACACACAGGGAATTTCATATCCTTTCTGCCCTTTGTTGGAAGAAAAAGCTTTTTAAGTAAAGCATTTAAATAAAGCATTTACAGTTAAGTTATTGTTTCTTGTCAAAAGTTGTGTGTAATGAATTCCTTGCCCAAACTGGCAGTCAGAACTTCATCATGTAAGCATTTCTGAATTATTATTAGATCCCCTTAATAGTCTACCCCCTATGGAAAGAAAAGTGAACATTGTTCAAGTCCTGTAGTATCTGACATCTGTTTAAGTCCTACTCTGTGTCTAGTAAATGTTTTATGGATAGTAAGCACACAAAAAGAACCAAAAAATTCTGTTATTGAGTAAGTGCAAGTCGTATACAATTTCTGTTGTTTATCCTGCACTTTCTGAACAGCAACAAATGTGTCAGTCATCTACCCACATATGGAATTTTATTAGCTTTGATCATGGTGTCTTTAGAGATCTTTCTTGGGGACAGAATCAAATACTTTGGTAAAAATCTAGATAGCCGACATCAACAGACAGAACCATTATTGAGAGAAGTTTTAATATTTTTAAACAATTATTAAACTTGAAACACAAGACTGGCCTGTAAAAAACTGTGATGATATACATCAGAACTAAAATGAAACATATGTTTGAAAGAAAAATGCAGTGCCTGCTCCTAATAATTACCTTTAAAAAAATATCCATTTATGCCATCAGACCAAGCTGCAGAATTTGATTGTATATTGGATAGTGCCTTTTTTATATTGTCAAACTGTAATGTTGGACAAAATATGTGAATGTCTGTAAGTGGAGGTTTTATAGTATTATTGCTGGTTTGCAAAAATATTGGGCATTTCCCTTGACCTGGTGATATTTTTTTTTAATAACTGGACACCCCAGATGAATCATACATCTCAGTAGAGTGCAAATGTTCAAATAAAGCCTTATGGTTTTCTTTTATATTAGAAGCCAGTCTATATTTGGTGCCTTAGTTTGTAAATACATTTTGAGAAATATTTTTGTCATCTGTTATCATTTAATTGTTAGCCAACACTGGATATGAGCTATATGTTTCCCATATTTTTCTTCCTGCATCTCAAATGTGAAAGCTAATGATTCCACCATTGATGGATTTTATTTTCACCAACCACAGAAACAGTGGCATATCAGGTTATTAATAAACTTATAGAACTCAGTGCATCTCTCCCGTATAGGCAAACCATTCAAACTAAGTCCCAATTTAGTGACAATATTTCTGCATGTATAAAATATTTCTGCATGTATTGTGTCAAAATTTGAACAGTAGAACATCCTGTTTACTATCTTCTGCCCAAGTGCTGCAGATATAACATAACCTCAAATACTACACAGAAATGCACAAAGAGGTACATACAGCACCTTTTTAACTATATCACATCCATATGCTGTTATCCCTTGTGTTAACAATCAGGTTTTGTGAATAGTTGTTAGATATAAATTGCTCAGTTATTTTGTTTATAGTCTTTGCATTAGAGGCAGACCAGTCAATACTGAGGATATTTAAATAATTTGTAATATCACACTTATTAGTAAAACTGCTCCTTATTGGTTGGCATAATTTAAGACCAACTTCAGAAGAGCAATAAATAAGTACTACATCACTACTTAAAACACCCGTGTAAATCTTAACTGTTAAAAATTCTAATAGCTCAGCATGATTAGATAACACTGATTTGTACCTTCTGTTGACATAGGCTGAAATAACCACTGTCCTGTCTGTTCTAAAAATGTGATGTTTGATGAAATTCAGGATAGATAGTTTATGTGCTTGTATTAAACCAAGCCCTTACTACTAACTGCATTATTGTTTCTGCTTTTAATAGCAGTTCACGCCACAAAGGTGGAACAAAACTGCATCTCAGAATTGATTATATCATCACCTTTTTGTCAATGAACTGTATTTTGCATTAAATTAGGATATAAGGATGAAATTATGTAGAAGTCTTAGTCTAGAGGGATTCTATGTGACTTAGTCTTAGTCCCTTACCTCTGAAATTATTTCTGCTGAATAGTTGCATACTTGAGCTGTTTGCTTAGCTTTTGCATACCCTGCATCAACTTTTATTACAAACTGAGATAAGTACAAGCTTGCAGTGTTATATAAGATAATACTGAATTTATTTTTTTCTGTTTATTGTTTCATTGAATATTGTGTTAAAAATAGTACTGCATTTATCTGCTTATTTAATTGTTTACTGAAAATTGTAAGCTCTCTCTCTGTTCTCTCACTGTCTGCAGTTGGCTTATTCTTCTCACTTCATTGTTATTCGGTGTAGAAGTCTTAGCCTAGAGGGATTCCCTGTGCCTTAAAGTCTTAGTCCCTTATCTCTAAAATTATTTCTGCTGAATAGTTGCATACTTGAGCTGTTTGGTTAGCTTTTGCATACTCTACATCAACTTTATTACAAGCTGAGATAAGTACAAACTTGCAGTGTTATAAGATAGTACTGAATGTTATTTTTTCTGTTCATTGTTTCATTGAATATTGTGTTTAAAATAGTACTGCATTTATCTGCTTATTTATTTGTTTATGAAAATTGTGAGCTCTCTCTCTCTCTTCTCTCACTGTCTGCAGTTAGGGTTACCACCTGTTCCACTTTGCGAGGGACAGTCCCTCTTTGGGCAGTTGTGTCCTGCAAAAATATTGTAAGAATGCCAACTGTCATGAAATATTAGGGCAAAATAATTTCCTATACTTTGTGTAATAGTTGCATAAAACAGTTATTCTGCATCTGAAACACCTAAATGTTATAAGAAACAGAATAAGCAACTAAAATGCTACAAGAATACATTTTTATTTAGGCAAAAAAGTGAAGTTCTGTCCCTTGTACAGGCCGTGGGTATGTTTTGGCCTGCAAAATCTGATGTTTGTACCACACTTGTCCCACTTTGGCCTTCTGAAAAGGTGGCAACCCTATCTGCAGTTAGTTTTCCCTACCCACCCTCCCTGTTCTTGTTGTGGTATTAATCTTGGTGGCTTTGGAATTGACCGCCCCTCCTGTAAATTTGTGTTTGATCATTCCTCCTGGGCCCATCTCATTTGCTCTCTCAACCGAGTACAGTGAGATCATATTTTAATTTCACACACTCCTACCATTCCCATCTGTTCAGCCTTATCCCAGCTCTATCCTAGTCTAGTCTCATTAGCTCATCCTGCCTAATACAGATAGAACATTTGAGTAGGCATACCCACTTAGGCCCTGAACTTGTCTGATTGAAGACTGCTGGATCAGGGCTCAGTTCCGAGGTTTACAAGTTAATTGGGTAATTTGTTCAAATCAGTTTGCTTGTTTTCTATTGTTATATAAAAAACACAAACAAAAAAAAAACAATATGCCCTTTATCTGCTTTTACTGTATTTGCGTTTCTTCCTACTTTATTACCTTATTTTGCTTTTGCCTCTTCTTAAAAGTGCTCAATTGTGTTTATTCTGCTGCATTTATTACTACTTGGTAGTAGCCTGATTAAATTGTAACTGTTATTCTAAGTCTTTTGGTTATTGCACTTGGGGTTCAGACCAGTTGTTTTACATTAACATTTGTGGTCTGCACTGTTGTGGCAGGACAGGTAGCTTACATCCTTCTAAGTTGGGAATTGCTGATTGAAGGCTCAGTGTCTGTTATTGTAAAAGTCTGTTAGTTCTGGTTTAAGCACTTGGGCTCCAAGCCAGTTTTTTTATATTAAGAAGGTCTGCACTCTTGTGGGAGGAGAGGCTAGATTCTACCCTTCTGAGCTGGGAATTTCTGGTTAAAGGCTTACTGGGCCTGGTCATATGAACCGTTTTTCTAATATTAGTGTGCCTTGTCTGCTGTAGCATAGACTAGATTCAGGCGTGCTGAATCTAGCTTTGTTTGTATAATTTGAGCACTAATCCAGGCCATCTTTTTTGGGGAAGGTTTCCATGCACCCTAGTGGAAGGAATGTGTGGTTAGAACTTGTCAGATTGAAGACTGCTGGAACAGGGCACAGTTCTGAGTTTTTTTACTGGTTAATTGGGTAATTTGTTTAAATCAGTTTGCTCGTTTTCTATTGTTATATAAAAAATGCACTTTATTCATCTGCTTTTACTGTAATTGTGTTTCTTCCCCCTTTATTACCTTATTTTGTTTGTGCTTCTTCTTAAAATTATTCAATTGTATTATTCTTCTGCAGTTATTACTGCTTGGTAGTACCCAGATTAAATTGTAACTGTTATTCTAAGCCTTTTGGTTTAGGCACTTGGGCGTCAAACCAGTTGTTTTACTTTAAGGTTTGTGGGCTACATTGTTGTGGCAGGACAGGTAGCTTACATTCTTCTAAGTTGAGAATTGCTGATTGAAGGCTCAGTGTCTGTTATTCTAAAAGTGCATTAGTTCTGGTTTAAGCACTTGGGTTTCGGGCCAGTTATTTTATATTAAGAAGGTTTGTAGTCTGCACTCTTGTGGGAGGAGAGGCTAGATTCTGCCCTTCTGAGCTGGGAATTTCTGGTTAAAGGCTTATTGTGCCTGCTTATTTGTTCTGTTTCTTTCTGAAATTTGTGCACCTTGTTTGCTTTAGCCCAGAAGTTAGTAGGTTATTGGCCATTTTGGGCTAATTTGTATCTCTTTCATTTCCCTGCTATAAAAACTGCATTTGCTCGGTTTGTGCGCCAGGCAATTTCGTATAGCTAGTGTTAAACTATTCCTGGCTCCACGAAGTCTACTCTTCAATTTTTCCCCTTGTAAATAGACAAACTTTCAACTTAAGCACTCAAACCATTCATTTCACAGCCCAGCACTTGCTCAAAACTCATAGCAAGCACTAATTAACCCTAGTACTAGAACCCCTATACTGTCCAGAAAGACAAGGCTCTCTATTCGTCCCTACCAGCTAATCGGTAAAACAGCTCACTTTACTTGTTCAGGCATGTCCAAAGGGCAGTTTCAGGTGTACTCTCCAGTGCAACTGGTGAATCGGGGCATTTTGAGACAATGTTAAAACTGCCTCATGTACACAGACAACCCTCTCCTCCTACCACCAAACACTAATATATGCAAGAGATGCAATTATACTGCCAAACTGAAAGCAAAGCTCTCTCAACCCAAGACTGGAACTGACAGTTAAGAGGAGAAGTAAAATACTTGCAACACACCACCAGTCTCTCGTAGACCTACTAAACCACCACCAGAAAATAACACAGATAAATACATGAAAACATACTCGGAGGCCCTAAATAAAAATCTGCAAAAGCAACAGAGACCTCCAAAGCAGACACCCAAGCAACCTCCAAATCCCATCACAAACTTCACATAATCAGTGTGCCATGCAATCACAGTCCTTAAGGCAAAATAACATAGCCAACACACTAGTAATAGGTGACTCTATAGTCAGGCACACTGATGTTCCACTAACTAGGCTGGACAAGGCGAAGGTTACAGTTAGCTGCCTGTCAGGTGGCAGGATCCGCCACATAACACAAGCATTCAGGTCACTCCCGAACAAGTACAAACATGACTCTGTCATTGTCCATGTTGGTGTGAATGACCTGAGACGTACCTCCCTGGACTACATGAAAAGAGAAATGGAAGAGCTCTCTGATCACATAGCCCGGGCTGGTATGACCCTGACCCTGAGTAGCATCCTGCCCTCACCAATAATGATGCCACAGCATAAAGAAAAAAATTATCAATTTCAACAATTGGCTAAGTTTCTGGTGTCATTCAAAGGGGATCCAGTATCTGTCCACCTGGGATGACATGCTTGATAAGCCACATTGCTTCACAAGAGATGGCTTGCACCTGTCACCCTTAGGCTTTTGAATACAGGCCAAGGCTTTTGCCACCCCCATAGTACCATTTTTTAGGCAAGGCTCAAAACACAAACCCACCACTGTAAATAGCACAAGTAACCAAAAACTGAGGGTAATGCTACTCAGCGCCAAAAGTTTAAACCTCAAAATGCATGCACTCGAGGCACTCCTCAGTATGGAGAACATTGATATCTGGCAAGTAACAGAAACCTGGTTTAAGGCTCCAAAGAGTAATCCAGCACTATCAGGCTATAACTCATGCCATACTTTTCGGCCACAGACCCTGGACCGAAACACAAAAGGTGGGGGTGTATCCATATTCATCAAGGATACCCACACCTCCAGGTTAGTGGCACAGCACAATGCCTCAGAGATCATCCATGTGCAACTAACAATGGGCAAAACTGCAATTCAAACTGCAGCTTGCTACAGATCACCCAGCATGACCCAAGACCCCCATTCCACATTTCTAGAGACACTGGAAAATATGAAGGTCCTACCAAACGCCCTAATATTGGGTGATTTCAATTACCCAAACATTAACTGGGAGAACTACTCAAGTACTAACTCTCTTGCCCAGCATTTCCTAGAATATATAAACTCGAATGCCCTGGATCAACTGGTCAACACCCTCACCAGAGGTGACAACATATTAGACCTGGTCATCACCAATATGGGCGACCGGTGTGATACACCGGAGGTCAAACCCTCACTGGTTAGATCAGACAATAGACTAATCACTCTGGATATCCACATTCTGCCCCCACCCCCAATCAAGGAAACCACCATGAAAAACTTTTCAAAAGCAAACTTCACGTTACTTAAGACCGAGGTGGAAAGGTTCACAGCCGCCATGCTAAAGGACAATGCTGTTCAAGCTGTTGAATCCCTTACAAAGGCACTCTATGAGCACCTGCAATAATGCATGGATTGTGCTATCCCAAGCAAAACCAAGACTCACTCCTACAAGAAAAGGAAAACAGTCTGGTGGACCCCTGCATAAACAAGCTATACAATAGAAGGACGAAACTAGTGCAGAAGAGAGTAAAATACCAAGAAGGAAAGACATCCCTGATCAGTATCAGCAAGAAACTATGATCCCTCATAAAATCATCCAAGGCTAGCTTCGAAAGAAAAATTGCCAAGGACTCCAAAGATAACCATGAAGCGTTCTTTAGCTATGTCAAGAACCTAAGTGGAAACTCACAGATCTGCTCTGAGTTAGTGCAGAATGGCACAAGATACACTGAACTGACTGATATCACCAACATTCTGGCAGACAGGTTTAGTGCAAACTTCACCCCCCTCTCACCCCTTAAAGGGCCCATAACCATATCAGAAGAATGGTAGAGCCCTGGCAATCACTGACACACAGGTTAAAACAGCCCTCTCCAAAACCAAAAATACAGCTTCAATGAGACCAGACAGTGTCCCAGGCTGTGTCTTACATGAGCTCCAAAATGAATTAACCCCTTACCTAAACACACTGTTCATACCCAGCCTCTCTACAGGCTACGTACCCATACAGTGGCAAACAGCAACAGTTATCCCGCTCCACAAAGGTGGAGCCACAACGGACCCCAGGAACTATCACCCTATAAGCCTGACTAGCCTGGTCTGCAAGGCTGTGGAGCGCATCATTATGGAGTTCATTAACAGAGACATTGGGAACCTTCAAACACTGGACCCTACTCAGTTTGTCTTTGCTAAGGGCAGATCATGCCTCCTAAACCTGGTGGACTTCTTTGAGACAGTTACCAAGGCTTTAGATGAGGGAAAGGAGGTCCACACAGCCTACCTAGACCTTGCAAAGGCTCACCAGCCTGAACATAAACCCCTACATCACGTGATGGGTTGCCAGTTAGCTCATGGATAGAACCCACACGGTGAGAGTTGCAGGCTCTAGTTCTGACTCTAAACCAGTTAAAAGTGGTGTCCCCCAGGGCTCAGTTCTGGGACCCCTCCTGTTTGGTATATACTTCTCAGAGGTACAGACAAGCACAGGAGGACTATGGCTGACCATGTTCGCCGACAACTGCAAACTGGGGGCCATAATTGACTCTCCAACTGATACAGACATCCTCCAGAAGGGTCTCACTGAGACGGATACCTGGTGTCAAAATCATGGCCTCAAGCTAAATGCCAAAAAGTGCATAGTCATCTCCTTTCGAAAAAACAAAGTATGCACAAATTACCACATACGTGGTAGTCCCCTAAATTCAAAAAATGTAATAAGAGATCTGGGGACCCAAGTAGGTAGTAATCTCTCCTTTGATAATCATATTGCCAAGGTGGTAAGAAAATCCTTCTATGTGGCCCACCTAATCACAAAAGGGTTCGCATCTAGAGCAAAAGAGGTTATTGTGCCCCTCTACTCATCACTCATCACTCATCAGACCCATCATAGAGTACAATTTTGGGATGTACCTTACAAGACCCCTGCAACAGCTAGAAAGACCACAGAAGTACCTCACCAAGAGGATTACTGGCCTCAAACAGATGCCCTATGCAACCCGACTGAAGGAACTCAGGCTGTACTCTGTTGCTTACTGCTTACTCAGAGATGATCTCTGCTTGACATACAAGGCCATGTCCAACCCAGAATTGATGGACATGCTCCACCTAAAAAAAAAAAACAAATCCCCAAGAGCCACACGCTCTAACGATCTAAACCTCACCACAACGATAAATAGGACATGCTGGAGGGATAGATTCTGTCCCAGAGACTCCCCATGCTTTGGAACAGGATTCCACTCTACATTAGGCAGAGCCCCTCACTAACACTCTTCAAGAGAAACCTTGACGAGTGGATGGGAAAGAGAAAATTTACCCTGGGGATCACTGCAGTGGCTCTGCTGGACCAAGGCAAAGGGAACTAATCTGAGGGGGTGGCGAAAGCCAACACAGTCTGGCTAGGCTTATAGATGCCCTCGGGCAGATAGTCTAGTACTTACCGATGAACCTAAGTTTGTGCATCAGTATGCACCTTGTTATTACACTGCAACACCTAATTATATTAAATCTGTCTGAATAAACTTGCTCTAACAAGTTCTTGTAACTTTTAAAGTAGTGCTTTTAGTAACCATCACTATGGAATAGGGGGATAGCTTTTGTAGCCCAGTCTGGTGTCATTCCATTTGGGTTCCCTAAATATATATTCCTGCAATTATTACTATTAAAGTTATAAAATCAATCATGCCTTTACCATATTTAACTAAAAAATTAAGTATTTAATTTTTTTAAACAAAATGTATCCATTTTTTTTTCATTTCCAAATGCTATGATAATTGATCAATACACCTCTAATGTAGCTAACTGGTCCCAGTTTATTAACTGTTAAAATAAGCACTATATGAGCATTAAAATACTCTAGAAAAGAAACTTAAATTAACTGGGATAACAGAACTTCACAGTCCATGCATGGATTTAGAAACTGAAGAGCTATTATACTAAGTTAGAGCACCCAAACAACAAATATATAATGGTTTACAGCACTCTCACAATATAGCCTGCATAAACATTTAATGTCATTCAACCAGAACTTAAGTGATATAAACTGGTATTGGAGAATTTGCTCTTGAACACACCCTGACTTGTAATAGTAATACAATTTTCAATAATAGTTGACCTGAACAGACGATTGTTGACTGCCCTAATGCTCAACATGCTTAACATGCAAGAGATGGAAAAGCATCTTTGTGCAGCCATGAGGCACATGCTACCTCATGTGTCTGCTCATGGGGCAAACCTTTTATAGAGCTAACTTTAACTGTACAATAACGCTACTTCACACCCGTATTTCAAATGAAATGATTTACAGTACCGGACAGTGTAATAAAATAATGAGAATATATACTGGGACAATTGTTAGTAGCAAGGCCTTTTAGATCCTGTCTAGAAAGGCTAGCAAAAACTCATGTCTTTGGTTGTTGTTGTCTTTCGGTTTTTCCCGGTTAGGGGCTGCCACAACGGAAATCTGGTCCGCTAATGATTGGCAGTAGATTTTCACGAACGCTAAGGTGCCAGCTCAGCACTCAACCTTTAATGGAAGGCATGCCCATTTACGCATGTCTTTCTAACGCCCACCCAACCGTGGGGAGGACATGCAGACTCCACACAGAAGGCACTCCCTACACTCCAGCCGAAAATCGAACGGGAGAACCTCTTGCTGTAAGGCAACAATGCTACCGTTGCACCACCGTGGAAGTCAAGGCTAGAATTTTACCTAAATTGTACTGGCCTGAAGTACTGAAAGGAACAAAATTTCTGTACAGCCTGCCCAAATGATCAAAAGACTGCACTAGGACCCAGAGTTTAAGATCTCTCTGGTAACCTTGCTGGTAATCATTGATTATGCAGCATAGCTACTGGAAGCAGTGCTTTTACAAAGAGTAAGCTCCAAGTGTGAATAGCAAAAGAGCTGGTTTGTTTGTGTCTTTCGGCTTTTCCCGGTTAGGGGTCGCCACAACGGAACTCTGGTTCGCTAATGATTGGTAGTTGATTTTTACGTGTCAAGTTACCAGCCCTGACGCACAACCTTCAACAAAGATACGCCCATTCACGCATATCTCCATGCAGAAGACGCTCTAGCTGAGAATCGAACCGGACAGCATCTTACTGTGAGGCGACAGCGCTACCGCAGCACCACCACCGTGGGTCTCAATAGCAAAAGAGCTGGTAATACTGTTTTTTTAGAGTGAGAATTCCATAAAAAATCTGTATGTTCTCAGAGCGGCTTGTTGAAAGCTTTAGCAAAACTGAAAAATTTTTGCTCTGAAACAGCTGTTGAACAGGATGGAAAATTGGGGACAGATGCTTCCATACCTTGCAAGGGAAGTACTCCAAGCCTGCAGTAGATTTACTCCAGCTGAACTGCTATATGGCAGTTATCCCCAAGACTTGATAGATGTGGCAAAGGAAACCCAAGATAAGGGTTCTCCTGATAGAGGCTTTGCTCCCTCTTTGAATACTTAAAATGAACCCTGTCTGACTTTTTGATTAATTGACATCTAACCTTCCTCTCTCACTCTTCAAGGCCTTCAGCCTTGGCTACTGTGCTTAAGGAAGGGGCAAACAGTTTCAAGACAAAGCAGTGTGTGTTCCTAAACTGCCATTCAAGTGGAGGCATAAATAACAAACTAGATCTTTAAGAAAACAAGATTCCCCCTAAATGTATGTACTTTACTAAGATGGTATAAGGTCATGGTGAAAAATGCTACCCCTCTCAAACATGTTGCAATAATTGGCCTATCAAACAAAATGATGGCTGGAAATATGTCAACATCATGATTGATACGAAGCTGTCTTTCAAGGTGTA
Source organism: Protopterus annectens (assembly GCF_019279795.1). Classification (NCBI taxonomy): domain Eukaryota; kingdom Metazoa; phylum Chordata; order Ceratodontiformes; family Protopteridae; genus Protopterus; species Protopterus annectens. The sequence continues at coordinate 297,649,020 of NC_056735.1, forward strand.
TATTAACAGTGAGATTAGTTAAAAGATAATGTTGATCTTGTCACGATCCCTATTACTACCCAATCTCCTTTTCTGCAGTATAGTTATGAGTAGCCTTTCCAAACGCATCACTGGCAGACTCAAAGGACATACAATACAGTTGCCAAATTTGCAACTGACCTAATTTCTTTGATCTGTCTTAGCACTACCTTGTTGAAAATAACCTGGCCAGTCTCACAGAATAGCCACCTATCTGATTAACATAACTTCTCATCCAAAGTCCAGTACCACAAACAGTGGCCTGCTCTACTGAACCTCTGAGCATGGTGTGAAACCTCCTTTTGATAATCAGATTAGCTAACCAAAATCATTTGAACATCCTTAGAGCTTTGACCAAAGCTGGGAAAAGTACTGGTAGTCCAGTTAACTGGGATGAGCTTGCAAAGATAATGCAACAGATTAACACATCAGGAGTTAAATGTACTTGTGAAAAGGTACGGTCTTAAAAAGCATTCTTGTTTGCAATGTAATGCTACCTGATAATAGCCCTAAATCTTTCCTCAGCTGATATTGGAATCAGATATTCCTCATAAAATAATGCTGTCCAAACCTACTAGGGTGTCTGCTGGTAGAAACATCAGAATATATCACTGCTTTATCTTATGATTTATTGAATTAGAAAGCGTCAGTTTCATAACAAATGTAGAGGTATTCTTGTGTACATTATACCTTTTTCACAACTGAACCCAGTCTTTAATCACAAAAGTAGATGATGTATGGTGGCAGTATTGTGCTTATGTCATACAGCAGGTAACATTTCCAGATTTATTTCAGTCTTTGTATTTCTACGTCATACCATTTGAATCTGTATCAGACAGATCTTTTACATGAAATGAGTTTATGAATAATGATTGTTTTCATTATTTGAGCAAATCAGGTGCCTCATTGAATTGATTTTAGTTCCCTGTGCTACAGAATTTTGCCTGCCCAGGAGTGTTATGAGACCTGACACCACAGGAGGAGGAGAACACCTCTGGAAGGGTATTATTTCCACAATAAATTATAACCCGGAGGACAGTGTTATGCTTAGAGAATGGGCTATTAAACTGTTTTGCATTTGTTTTTATTTTTTTTTATTGGTCTCTCTGTCCACATGTAGAGAGATCTATAGATATACATTTTTTACATTTTTGATATAAAACAATTCATCCACCTAATGTGGCAGACTTGCTTTAGTATTTATAAAATTCTAGCTGGGGGAAGTAGTTTACCTCAATGCTGGTGATGTCTACAAACATGTGCACGTGAGCACACATTCGTTCAGATGCAAGGACATAGACTCAAACAAATTTACTTAGAAAATCACACATTCACATACACACACACACACACACACACACACACACACACACACACACCACTTAACAGTTACTTTGCTGTGTAAGAACACCAAACTTAGATGTCTTTTTTGTTAGCTAAAGAATGTTAAAAAAATGCAAGGCATTGCAACTCTTCGCCACTTCTGTTTATGGTTTTTGCTTACATAGTTAAGGATTAAAGTTACTAATAATACCAGACATTAAAAATTGCATAACTCTTAATGTTTAATCAGTTCATGCAAAGGACTGCCTGTTGCAGTCAGCACTGCTGTCTATTGTTGTCTATCTCGATCTCTCTCAGTTATGCTTACAATCTCACATGTACCCACTTTTTTTTTTTTATTTACTTAACTATACATTAAACAGCAAAGTGCTGCTTAGCTAAAGTAAACAAATGGTGGCAATTTGCATTTTAACTGCCCATGCTCTACAGCAGCTTAATATGCAACCATGAATTGGTGTACTTGTTTTTCAGTGAGCCTTACCTGTACATTAACATCCTGTAGCAATGGTCTCATGTTTACTGACAACCACTTAATCTTTAAAATAACAGACACAGTATGTGAGAGGTGTACATTCACAATGCCATCAGAGGCTAAACTCTCGCATACAAGTACACATCAGGTTGTTAAAACCATATACACAACACACAGAAACACACACACAATGTATGTGTGTGTGCGCAGACCAATATATGCTGAGGCTTTCCGAAGAGAAAGATATTCTAGACCACCAACTGGCAAAGCTTACCATTAGCAAAAGCAAAAGCACTCAACAAAAGCAACACGCCATATGTTACTTAGTGGAGCTCTGTATTCAAATTCCACAAGGCAAGCAAACCAGATGACCCTCTAATCAGGCTGAACAAGGAGAAGATAAAGGTTAGTTGCCTACCTGGAGCCAGGATCTTCTGAATTATGCATGTGGACTAGTTTTTCCACAACAGTTACTGGTATGATTCCATCATAGTTCATACAAGTGTAAATGACCTGGAAAGTACTAACCTGGCCTATATGAAGGGGAATATTATTGATCTGTTTGACTATGTGTCTCAGACTGGTATAAGCCTAGCACTGAGCAGCATAGTACATTCACTGACAATGATACCACAATAAAAACAAAAGGTGATTGATTTTTAACAGTTGGCTAAGTATTTGGTTTCATTCTAAGGAGAATAAAATACTTGTCAGCTGGAAGGACATGGTTAATAGACCATTTATTTTCTTGGAATGGTCTATTGCTTGGAATGGTCTACACCTGCCCCTCTAAGCATTTGAATACCGGCTAAAACTTTATCATCCCCCACAGAGCCCTTTTAGGCAATGCCAAATTAACAAACTTGGTTACATACCAAAATAACATAACTGTGTTCCTTCTCAATTTCATGAGACTAAACAAAATAACTGTACACCCTCAAAAACCTCACCCTAAGGAATATAGACATCTGTGCAGTTAAAGAAAAGTGGTTTATAGCCAGAGAAGCTACCCTGCAGTGCAAGGTTTCCATGCCTTTCACACTTTTACACCAGTAGCATCATAGACAGTGTCTAAAGGCAGAGGTGTCTCAATATACAGCAATGACAAGTATACATCTAGGTTGGTTAAATAGTGCAAGAAGCTGGAGTTTCTCCACATACAGAGCAGAACAGGTAAAATCCTAAATCATGTCATAGCTATCTAGCTACAGGTCTATAGCTATCTCATAAGAAACTCATAGCTCATACTTAGACCTACTGGAGGCACTCACCATGCAAACAAAACACCCTACTCAGAGGAGACTTTATCTCTGTATAGACAGGGAATGCTACATGGCCTCAATTCTGCAGAGATTCCTGGACTTTGTAAATATAACCACCCTTGACCAATTAGTGCATACACCCACTAGAGGTTTCAACATACTGGTACTCATAGTCACCCCCAACCCACAAAGAAATGACTTTAAACCCAATCCCTCCAACACTAAACAGAGTGCATGTGCTGTCTAAGAACATAGCTTCAGTGGGTTCTGACAATATCCCAGGATGCCTCCTGAATAGTCTAAAATATGACCTTTCAAGGCCAATGGAGTTGCTATTTAACTATATTCTCAAAACAGGCTGTGTGCCATGATAATGGAGGAGAATACAGAAATGGTCATCCCTCTTATGGGTTGGCTATCAGCAGATCCCAGAAACTACAGACCCGTTAGTCTGACAAGTCTTATATGCACAGCCATGGAAAGAATCATCATGGAAATGATCAACAAAGACATAGGGGGTGGATCTTTCCAAGATGGCTGCACAATGATCAACAGGTTAACTTCAGCTCTCCCAGTATGAAAAATAAAATTGAAACACAAGGGCCATGAACTCTGTCACTTTTAATAAATTTATTTACTGGCTAGTGAGTACATTGCCTCAGTGCCTGCAAAGAAGAAACTAAGGGAGCCTGAAAGAGAAATCAGCTAGAACAATGAAGGGAAAACTCTGACTGGGAAGAATCTTCAAGCTGTTCAGCAAAAAGCAGTTCAAGCTCCAGCTTTGGTGTAAGACATGGCTTTCAGTAATCTAGTAGAAAACATAAGTCATGTGCTGAGAGTTGATTAAAGTAAATGAAACACTGAAGGAATATATAACTCAGATAAAAATAGGAAAACTGGAAGAAGCTTTAAACAGATATTCAGATTAGCTGATACAATTGCAAAAATCTGAGGTCAAAATGAGGAAAAGGCTGTTTGAGTATGATATTGCTCAAGCAGAGATGTTTCAAGAATAGTAGAATTAGAGGATACAGCACTTGTGGAAAATCTGAAATTTTCTGCTTTAACAGAGAAGCTAGAAGGAACATACTTTATTAATTTTATGAAGGTATAAATAAGCAACTGGACTGGCATTCCACAGGATGAACTATTAATTGAAAGTACACACCATGTGTATGTTCCAAATCTGGCCATGAGAAAGCAGCCAAGATCTTAATTAGTAAAGATGCAAACCTAACAGCAGAAGGAGTTGACCATGACAAAACTGTGGCAAACGAGCAAAATATTACAAGTTGGAGACAGTAGAGTGTTTGCAGAAAATACTTATTCACTCTACACCAGGAAGAAGAGAAATACATTAATTCCAATAATCAGGAAATGTTGAGAGGCAGGTGTGAGATTCAAGCTGCTGTAACCACCTCTCTTCAGAGTATTTTTTTTTCTGCAGGATGAAAGTGTTTTTTGATGCAGAACAGGTAGAGGAAATAGAAATTTTTGCCCAACAAAAACTGAGCCTTCAAATAGAAGGGGACTCTGCTTTCCATTTTCTTGACAATAAAGCACATGGAGACATTTTCCAAGTGAAACCGTTTCCACTGTACCAAAATAACATGCTTGAGAGGCTAAGAAAAGCATAGAAGTTGATCAGAAGAATCAGAAGTACCTTGGAAATGAAAGATAATTTGGATTTGAGAGATTGAGATAAATAGGAAAAAGGCCTGAGGCTGCAAATCATCATTCACATTTGTGAATGTGACGACTGGGAAGAGATGGGCGAAGGCTGCCAGCCTAGTCAAATAGAATTTGATACATAATTTTATCAACTGTATAAATAAATGTAAAATACAGGCTTGTGTTTTTAAATGTAAGAAAACACTGTAAAATGTGAACTTCAAGATTGTTGCAACATTGCAATCTACTGCAAGGAAACCAAGCCAAGTATTTCAAATGTGTCTTTTTAAGTTGAAAAGATCTTATGAATCTCTTTAATGTTTTACCATTCGGCTACAGTGCGGCTGGATGAAAGTTTCATGCCCATTGTTTAAAGTTTATTACTAGAATTTAGATGTGGAAGGTGCTTTATTGCTCTAATTTCTGCAAGAATGTATATGTGAAATGCCTTTGATTATTGTAAGTTTCTGTGCAGGTGTTAGATTGCAAAATAATGCAGTTTGTTTGCCTGGGAAAACCTAAATGTTAAAATGATGTAATTTGGGGAGGGACCCAGCAAACATGTTTGTTAGTAATGTTTAAATACTATTTGTCACAAGAGACTAGCAAGCATTTTGACTTTGGACATTCGACTTATCAGCACTCTGCCTTGTGCTCACATGTAATTTTTAGCACTGTGATTTCTTTTAGGAATAGTTAAAGTGAGTAAAGATTAATTAGGTATTTTTCTTAGAAATCAGACCTGTCCTACTGTATTATTTTAAGTTTCTGTGTGGTCTCTGCACTCTTAGATATCTCTGTGGTCTAGTAGTTTTACCTTGTGTTTTAATTATTTATTATTATATATTTTTAAAACCTTCTACTGTGGCTGATTTGTGTAGAGATCAGCTCTAGAGTACATTGCATATTTATAGAGGTTATTGTAATAGGCCAGTCTAAAGTAAGCCTTGACTGTTAGTCATACTACCATTGGATAATAATATTGCACAGTAATAATTGGATACACTTTTAAGGGCCTTTTAGTAGCTGATATTATTAGTTGGGTGGTGGCAGTAATTACTACCGTATAGTCTGGGTAAAGGGGAACAGCTGGATAATCTGCGTCAGCCTTTCCCAGGAGTGTCTGTGAAGTAGTATAAATACTTATCTGAAAGATTTGTGTCAGCTACTTGGACAGGGATACGAAGCACTGGTTGGACAGAGAGGGTACTGGAGGTTTTAGCTTGCCTAGCTAGGCTGAGACCTGGACCCTATAGCTGTGCCAGTGGGGAGTCTTATCGGGGACCTGGTGAGCAAGGGGAGCAACCAGCCCCAGACTGACTGTGATCTCTGTGTGCACTTAAGGGAAATTGTACTTTACTGTGTGTATTGGTTATCCTTTTCTCTTCTTGGAGATGACCTCCCTGGTGTTAGTGGTGGGGATTGAGGCTCCTTGATTGCTGGGCCACGGCACGGTCATCACAAGTAGTTTGCAGTGTTGGGATCTACTTCAAATACTAATTGGCTTGTAGTGGTGTGGGTAGAGTGGATTCCTGTAGCTTATGTACAGTGATCTCTGAAAGTGTTTTGTACTCTAAAATAACCATGCAGTGTATACGAGTTCAGATCACAATTGTTTTATTTCTTTTGTTAGCTTAGTGTTAGTCAGGGTGAGCAGGCAGCATGTCAGCAGAAGAGTATGGAAAGCTGACAAGGAGCCAGCTGGCGAAGATGTGAGAGGATGGGGGACTGGTGCATGGAAACCTGACTAAAGCAGACCTGATTGCAGCCTTGGTTACAGCTGCATCAGAAAACAGCAGCCTGGAGGACAATCAGACTGACAGTGTAGATGCAATATCCTCGTAGACTGGACATCTCAACCTTTCTGCAGTGGACTTAAAAATCCAAATGGAGCTAGAGAGACTTGAGTTGGAGGCCAGGCATATGGAACTAGAAGCAGCAGAGAAAATGAGGAGTCTACAAGCTGAGGAAAATGAATGGCAGAGGTGGCATGAGAGGGGAAATGCTGACTCTTTGCCAGAGTCATGGAGGTAATGGGGAAGGGAGTAACTGATCCCCAGAAGAACAAAAGGTTAGTAAATTTCTTCCACAGTTTAAAGAGGGGGATAATTTTGATAACTTTATTCATATGTTTGAGCAGGTATGTAAACAGTATGAGGTTGACCAAAAGCTCGGGGTACTGTTCCTGATCTCCTTAGTCTGTGGTAAAGCTGTAATTTCTTTAGCAACAATGCATGACTTTTGATTATACTACTGTAAAAAGACATTTATTAGAATGTGTTAAGCTAACACCTGAAATGTATAGGAAAACATTTTGTGAGCATAGACGCAAGGCAGATAAAAATGTATGTGAATATGTTGTTGAACGGAGCACTTATTTTCATAGCTGGGTGAGTGGATGTCAGGTCACCACTTTTGAAGGGCTGGCAGACCTTTTGGTAAGGGAACAAGCCCTTAGCACTTTGCCTGAGGACATCAGGATCTGGTTAGCTGATAAACAGTGAGCTATTTCAGAGGAGTTGGGGAAGAAGGGAGACCTATACCAAGCAAACAGGGCAGCCCTGCACAGGAAAGGGACCCCCAGTACTGCTCATGGGACTAAAATAACCCATGGTGGGCAGCATAGACTGCCCTAACAGAATCTGCCAGTAGCAGGGGAAGCCACTAGTCTAGGTACACGTCCAGGACCTAGAGTGAAATGTTTTGAATGCAACCAGTCGGGCCATGTGGCATACAGGTGTCCATGGAGGCAAGGCAGGGAACCAAAGATGAGGGAGCCAGTAAGTGAGAAAGACAAAATGCCAACAGTGGGTTGTCTTGAGACAACAGGGTTATGGAACTACCATCCTGCAGATATCCTGAGGAGGAATGATTTGGATGAGGCAGTACTATGTACTTATGCAGTTACATGCAGTAAGGCTAGGAGACAAGCATGTGCATCTGGTAGCCTGGGGGAGACCCAGACAGTCTGCATACTTGCAGCCAGGACTGCTGAGGTGGTTACTTCAGGGAGTGAGCTACGCTGTAGCAGTGAGACTGAATGTGAACCACAGCTGCTTGTGGGTACTGATGTTCCTTTGGACAGGGTAACTTCAAAGGTAGAGGTGTGTAGTAGTACCCAGGCTGACAGTGAGGCACCTCTGTCAGAGGATGCCAGCCTTCCTGTGGAAGGGGTGTTGAGGAGGGTTACAAAGAGAGACTTGAGACAGGCTCAGCTTTCAAACACTACATTGCAATGCCTGAGGCAGATAGCTAGGGAGGCACCTGATTCTCAAGGGAAGAGGGAATCTGTATACTGGGACAAAGGGTTACTATACAGAGAGTGGACCCTTGAGGGAGGGCGTGAAGGTGAGAGTACAGCAGTTGGCAGTGCCTAGAGCTTACCATCTGGCGCTTCTAGCCATAGCCCATGATATTCCCTTTGCAGGTCATATTGGCATAAATGATACAAAGAGGAGTGTTATGCAAAACTTCTATTGGCCTGGAATTTCCAGAGATGTAACAGGGTACTGCAGGACCTGTGAGCAGTGCCAAAAGGTAGGCAAGGCAGGAGACAAGGTGAGAGCTCCTTTGATGCCTTTGTCTGTGATTGAGGAGCCATTTCAGCGGGTAGCTGTGGATATTGTGGGTCCTTTGAGTACCCCAAGTTCCACAGGGAAAAAGTATATCCTAGCGATTGTAAACTATGCTACACGATACCCTGAGGCAGTGGCTTTTTCTTCCATTGAGGCAGAGAAATTGGCAAATGCTTTGCTAGAGATTTTCAGCAGAGTAGGTTTCCCAAGGGAAATGCCATCTGACAGAGGTGCCAATTATATGTCAGACCTGCTGGCTTGTCTGTGAAAGTCCTGTGGGGTGAAGCACATGAAGACCACCCCCTACCATCCCCAGACTAATGGTCTTGTTGAGAGGTTAAACTCTACAATCAAGTCCATGCTACGGGCATTTGCAGATCAGTTTGAGGGAGTGGGACAAATATTTGCCCCATCTGTTTGCTTACTGAGAGGTTCCCCAGGAATCCACAGGATTTACACCCTTTGAGTTGCTGTATGGTCATAGAGTGAGGGGACCTCTAGATTTAATTAGAGATGAGTGGGAAGTTGAGTGTGAGTCTCACAAGGAGTCTGTTGTGGCATACATCCTAACCCTCAGGACAAGGCTAAGGGAACTCATGGGCTTGGCCCAGGAGAACCTGGTAGAAGCCTAACAACAGAAAAAGGTGTGGTATGACAGGAATGCTCGAGCTAGAGAGTATGCTGTAGGACAGCAGGTGATGGTTCTCATTCTTGTCAGACACAACAAATTGCAGGCAGCTTGGGAGGGACCCTACAAGGTAATAAGAAAGGTAAGTGATGTTAACTACATGGTGGAAGTGCTAGGCAGATGGCAGGGGCACAAATTGTACCATGTTAACATGATGAAACTTTACCATGATAGGGAGTTCCTTGTGCTGAGCATTTGCAGTGGATTGCAGGAGGAGTCTGAGAGAGATCTTGCGACTGATCTCCTCAGTGAGGCTCGGACTGACAACTTGGTGGAAGGGGGTAGCACTGTCGCAGCAGCTATCTCCTACCCAGGTTTGAGAAATCTGAGCAGTGTTGCAGGAATTTGGGGACGTGTTTACTTGAAAACCAAGATGCACCCACCTGGTGCAGCACCAGGTGGATACAGGACCACCAAGGCCTATCAGGCAGGCCCCTTATAGGGTGCTTGAGAGAGTCAAACAGACTCTGAGGGAGGAGGTACAGGAGATGTTGGAACTAGGGGTGAGTCAAGATTCCAACAGTCCCTGGGACTCACCAGTGGTATTGGTGCCAAAGAAGGATGGCAGCACCAGGTTCTCTGTGGATTACAGGAAATTAAATAGTCACACAGAGTCAGATGCTTACCCCATGCATAGGACAGATGAGGCCCTAGAGTAGCTGGGTGAGGCTAAGTATCTTACAACCATTGGTCATACCAAGGGTTACTGGCAGGTGCCCTTGACTCCCAGTGCTAGAGAGAAGTCAGCCTTTGTGACTACTTTTGGCTTTTATGAGTTCACAAGGATGCCCTTTGGGATAAAGAATGCCCCAGCGACTTTGCAGAGGCTGGTAGATCAAATCTTAGCAGGAGTCGGAGGGTTTGCCCTTGCTTACATGGATGATATTGCTATCTACAGCCATTCCTGGCAAGAGCACCTTCAGCATGCCAGGGAGGTGCTGGGCAGACTACGAGGGCAGGGTTGACCATTAAGCTGAGCAAATGCCAGGTGGGTATAGCAGAGGTCTCCTACCTAGGACATAGAGTGGGGAGTGATAAGATAAGGCCAGAACATGCCAAAGTGGAAGCTATTCAGGCATGGCCTGCCCCTGTTTCCAAAAAGCAGGTGAGGGCATTCTTAGGGACAGCAAGGTACTACAGAAAGTTCATTCCCAATTATAGTACCATAGCTGCTCCCCTCACAGACCTGACAAGGAAGATCAGGCCAGATAAGGTAGTGTGGACCCCAGCATGTCAGCAGGCATTTCAGAAGCTTAAGGAAGCTTTGGGTGGTCCCCCTGTGTTAGCCAGTCCAGACTACAGCAAAGACTTTGTTCTGCAGGTGGATACTTCAAACTATGCAGTGGGGGCTGTACTTAGCCAAATTTCTTCACAGGGAGAGGAGCACCCAGTGGTTTATCTCAGTCATAGGCTCCAACCCAGGGATGAATGCTATGCAGCAGTAGAAAAGGAATGTCTAGCCATAGTGTGGGCACTACAAAAACTTCAGCCTTATCTGTATGGAAGAACATTCATTGTGATGAAAGATCACAACCCTCTAACATGGTTAAACAGAGCCAGTCAGCAAAATGCCAAGTTGCTAAGATGGAGTCTGGGGTTGCAAGCATATATGTCAGTTCAGCACCACAGTGGGAGTAGCAATACCAATGCAGATGGGCTCTCAAGACAGGGAATGGGATGACGTACACCCAGATAGACCTGACACTCTCTAGCGACATTTCTGAAGGGGCATTTGAAAAATTTGCTTGAGTTCCCCGGGAGAGGGATGCGACGATTGGGGAGAGATGGGCGAAGGCTGCAAGCCTAGTCAAATAGAATTTGATACATAATTCTATCAACTGTATAAATAAATATAAAATACAGGCTTGTGTTTTTAAATGTAAGAAAACACTGTAAAATGTGAACTTCAAGATTGTTGCAACATTGCTATCTGCTGTAAGGAAAACCAAGCCAAGTACTTCAAATGTGTCTTTTTAAGTTGAAAAGATCTTATGAATCTCTTTAATGTTTTACCATTCGGCTTCAATGGGGCTGGATGAAGGCTTCATGCCCATTGTTTTAAGGCTAAAGTTTATGACTAGAATTTAGATGTGGAATGTGCTTTATTACTCTAATATTTTAGTTGTTCTTGCATGTAGTAAAGTTATTAAACTAAGCAGATGTCCTTTTCTTCTCTTTCTTCTTTTTCCTGATATTAAGAAATGTAGGCATTGCAGTCCAAAAAGAGAACAAAACCTAGGCAAAAGCATGTGCAAGTTAGTAGGCTTTGGTCTTGAAGTGTTGAGGTGGGGTACATGGTGTAAAACTGCACAGATCATATGTAGAACTGATAAGTTTTCTCTTACTTTTGCATAGGTTAATATCTGGATTAAGACCCTTGGCTTTTGAAGTGGCAACAAATAAATATGAGAAAACCAAATGTAATGAAAAGTTTTCCTTTAGCAATAAATGTTTTGTCTTGCGTTTCAGGCTTTTCTCTCTCTCATATTTCCATGGAGACAAGCTGATGTTTTTTGTTTCAAGCTGATAATATGGCAATAAAAGTCAAAACACTGGTTTACTCAAGGTTAAAAGTCTATGTTTTTTTAATGCATGCAAGTTATTTTCATATCTGAGAGAGGAATAAATGTAAAGAACAAGACTCCAATTAGTGTAAGTAGAAGCACATGCTGCTTAGCATGGATAACCTTAATTTCAGATTAACTAAGGCCTGTGTTAGCAGTTGTCTGTTTTGGACAAATGTTCCTGTTCGGAGGGTTAAATTTTATTATTTGAAAATGTACGTAGTTAAAAAGTAAAAAACACTTTCCAGGAAAGTGCTCATCGTCAGATAAAATCAACAAGTCTTTAATAACAAAATAAAACCATGGTTAAGCACTCTTACTCAGTATTTCCAATGATGTCTGTTAATTGATGAAAGCACTTAACCACGGTTTTATTTTATTTTGTTATTAAAAAGTTTTTGATTTTATCTATCGGTGAGCACTTTTCTGACTACTGGTTTGCCAAAGTGTTTTTTTACTTTTTATTTCTTTTGGGTGGTTTTTACTTTCCGGGTTTTCCATTGCTGTTTTTTTTTTTTTTTTGTTTTTTTAAGATGTACATAGTTGCATGTTTGTAATAAGTTAATAGGCTATGGGGGTATTTTGGGAGAGTGTTTTGTTTTGTATTTGAGGGTTTTTATTAAAACAAAAAGTCTTGTAAATGTGACACAGGTTCCGATGTTGATGATAAGAAGAAAACTGTATAAAACATTAATCTGCCAAGCATTACTGGGTGCATGTATGACAAAGGCTGGAAATAGACATTTAAAAAAGCTGCCATATATAGTAGGTGGGAATAATGATTTTTTACCATAATGGTGGCATGTTTCATAATATCTTAGAATGTGAATGGTCTCACAGTTATAGACATAAAGGAAAGAATATGTAATTTTATTAAGAAATGAAGAGTGCAAATAGTTATGCTATAGGAGACACATTTGTAAAGAACTGAGCATGTGAATTTGATAAAGGATTTTGGAATGTATATTCAGCAGGGTATCCAGGAAAAGGAAAAGAAGAGTACTTGTATTAATTACTAGAGGAATTTAAGGAATGGATAGAGGAACTTATTTGGAAATTATTAGGGATGATAGAAAATATGCAGAAGTTATTGTTAGTGAATTGGATAACATTATAATGAAGTTTAAAATATGGTAAAGATAAGAGAAAACATGATCTGATTAAGAAGTAGCAATAATTATTTAGAGGGGATAACAAAGGATAAAGTATTACAGTATAAGGAGAATCTCACAGAACAAGAAAAGGCACATAGAACCCTAAAGAGAAAATAAGGGAGTACTTGGATAATATGCACGAGTGCAAAAAGATTGCTATTTAGCAACTGTTTTTTTTTTTTATAACAACTCTAGAACACAAGGAAAAAAAATGTCACAATGAGTTAGGCAACAGAAAGTAAAAAGGGTATTGCCAAACTTAGGGTCCCTATAACATGAAAAATAACTAGAGATCCTGAAAAGGTATTGGATACATTTCAGAAATTTTATGAGAATTTGTGTAAATCAGGGAAGTGGTGAAATCAATAAAAAGAACAAATGGAAATATTTATGAAAGACTTAAATATGCCAAGGTTAAAGGTAGATGAGGCTCAGCAATTAACATTTAAGGGACTTCCAAGATGGCTGCACACTGAGTAACAGCTTAATTTCAGCTCTCCCAGTGTGAAAACAGAAGCTCAGAAGAGAGAGCAAGAACCAGTGAAATCATTTTTGGGGTACATTTCAGTAACTGGCTAGTAAGTACACTGCCTGGATACCAGTAAAAAAAAAAAAGAATTTCAGAAAACCTAAAAGAAAATCAACCACAAAAGGCGAGGGGGAAAAAAATCACTGACTGGGAAGAATACTGCAGCTGTTCAGCAAAAAATGGTGCAAGACATAACTTTCATTAATCTAGAGGAAAAATAAATGAAATGGACTCCGAGTTGATTAAAATAAACAAAACACTGATGGAGTATATCAACGCATATAAGAAAAGGCTGGATAAAATGGAAGAAGCTTTAAAAAGATATTCAGATGAGATGATAAAACTGCAAAAATTGGAGGTCAAAAAGAAGAAAATGCTGGCTTGAATACAAGTCTGCTCAAGAAGAGATGTTTCAAAAAATAATAGAATTAGAGGACAGAGCACACAGGGAAATCAAAGACTTTCTGCTGCACCAGAGAAGCTGGAAGGAACAGAATGTATTAATGCTATGAAAGCACAAATAAGCAACTGGGCTGGTATTCCACAGCAGGTGTTGGTAATTGAAAGGGCACCTCATGTGTATATTCCAAATTTTGCCATGAGCAAGTAACCTAGACCTTTAATTGTAAAAATGCAATTCTACCAGCAGAAGCATTTGATTCTGACAAAGCTGTGGCAGAAGGACAACAAACTAAATGTGGGGGACAGTAGAGTGTATGTGGAAAATGATTACTCACTGTACACCAATCAGAAGAGGAATACATTTATTCCACTAATCAGGAAATGTTGAGATGCAGGCATGGGATTCAAATTGCTATACCCAGATATCTTCAGAATATTCTTTCTTGGAGGGACAAAATAATTTTTGATGAAGAACATGCTAAGGAAGACATACAAAAGTGTGTGCAACAAAATGTGTTCTGTGAAACAGAAGGAGATTCTGTTTGTTTTTCTGGTTATAAAGACCACAGCATGACTGTGCCAGTGAAACCTTGTCCAGTGTTTCCACAGAAAATGCTTGAGAGATAGAAAAAAAGCTCAGGATTTGACTAGAAGAACCAAAAGTACATTGGAAAGAAGCAAAGACTGTATTCAGGAGATGGAGATAAACAAGGATAAAACCAGCAGCTCAGAAATTGACAAATAAATGTGGGATTATAAAGGATTAATTATATTTGTGAAACATGATAGAACAAGAAACTCTCTAAATATTGGACTTTTTGACTGTTAAACTTGTAGGTAACTAAAGCATATGCCCTACTTCATGTCATTAATATTTGGAGGAACGTTTAGGAATGGGGAAGAGGAAGGAAAGAGTTAACTATAAGTAAAGCAAACATTTGTTTTTAACAGTAATATTTTTATAGTGCATGACATCTGCATGATAAAAAGTAAAGTTTTCTTAGTTACTTTCAAGTGTAATAGGGATACTTAAGTAACATGGTTTTCCTTCTTTTGTGTTTATCCTTGTCAGTTTTAAGAAATGTAGGCAAAGCAATGTAAAAACAAAAAAAGAAGAAGAAATGCATGTCTAAAAGAATATGATAAAAACAAAATATTTGATTTTTCTCATTCTAGCACAGGGGGGATGCTTGGATTAAGGCTTAAGGCTTTTTATAGTAAAACATTTTAAGAGAAAGTAAATAAATAAGAACATTGAATATAACAAAACTCTACTAGCAAATGTATAAATTCTTGTAGAAGCAACCCTGTATCTGGTTCTCATGACTTCATGGAGACAGTTTGACAGAGGAATAAAAACAGAAAACTTCTTTCCTTTAATGGCTTTTTTTCAATGGCTGGGAGATAACACACAAATCCTCCCAGAAAAAAATGTTTCTCCCCTTCTGGGAGAGCAATAAAGATAAGCAAAACAAGACAGCACTTAGTAGAAATACATATGGTGTACCATGCATCTTAGCATGGATAACTTTCCTTTTAGCTTAACCCAAGTCTGAGTTTGTGACTGTCAGTTTGGAGCAATTGCTAATATTAGGAGGATAAAACTTGAATATTTTAAAATGTTCATAGTTGTGTGTGTTAATATTAAGTTAATAGGCTTTGGGGTGTACTAGGGTTGTATTTGTTTTTTTTTTGAGGGCTTTCAATAAAACAAAAAGTTTTATAAGTTGTGAATAGGCTCAAATGGATATGACAAGAAACGACTGTATAAAAGGCCAACCTGCCAAACAGTAGAGTGTGTGTGTGTGTGTATATAAAACACAAAAGGTGAAACTAGTAAATGAAAGGTGGGAATAATTTTTTAACATAATGAGTCTTGTGATGTTATTTTTAAATGTTAATGGCCTCACAGATATATACAAAAAAGAAAGAGTAGTGACATGCTGGGAAAGAACTAAACATGTGGATTTTGAAAAGAAAGGTTTTCAGAATGGTTATTCAGTGGAATAAATGGGAGAAAGGAAAAGAGGAGTACTTGTATTCATTTCAAGAGGAACTCTAATAGTGCTAGAAGATGATAATAATGATAGCTATTTAGTACCAAGGGGATACTGACAAGGGAGGAGGAGGATACATTTATATTCCACCTGAAATTGCTATAATGGAGTTTAAAAAAATTATGTGAGAGAGAATAAATTTTCAACAGGGAATATTACTTAGAGGTAGGGAATAGAATTTGATTTACAGCAGGGAAGATGATCTAGAGGACCCAGAAGGGAAAATATAGCAAAGAATGGTAGGTTTGAAGAAATTTATGAAAATATTTGGCAAAGAAGATATAAATTAATTAGTAGAAGTTCAGAATGAATTTACATATTTTTCTCCAAGATACAAAACACTGTGCTAAGCTAGACAGAACTTACATTTCACAGGAACATGTACATTTAATTGGAAGTTTTGATATGCATCCAATAACTATTTCAGACCATGCCCCAATAATAACTAAAATAAAAAAGCAGGGTAATGAAATAAAAATGAGACACTGGTGCTTTCCCACCTATCTGTTGAAAACAGAGAAATTTAACGAATTGCTTGTAGATATTATTTGTGAGTTATTAGAGAAGACAAGAATTTCTTCTTAAAATATAGTTAGGGAGTGGGGTAAAACTGAAGTGGAGTTTAAAGGGTTCCTATTATAACGACTAAAACGCATTTTGTCGAATGGGTTTTCATTGAACCCAAAACAGCAAACAGGCAAAACAGCAAAGTGGCTGTTCAGCAAATTCTTTCCCTGGGAAAGAAGTTGCTTGGCCACTTCATTACTTTGCCATGTTATGCACTATAGTGTGGTCTCAGAGATTCCCTTATCTGGTATAGCTCCCGAATGTAAATGTGCAACACTTACTGACCTTAGGGTTAGGGTATGGGTTAAGGTAAGTGCATATATGTTTTAAACTGTTTAATTTTTTTTTGGGGGGGGTTGTTAGAAGGAGGTTTAAGGTAAGTGTGTATATGTTTTAAACTGTTTACTTTTTTGTGTTAGATGTACGGTTAAGTGCATATGTGTTTTCAGCTGTTTACTTTTGGGGGAGGGTTAGAATTAGTGTTAAGGTAAGTGTGTATGTGCTTGGAACTGTTTACTGTTTTTTTTTTTTTGGTTGGAACAGTGATTTCTTTCTCTGGGAAAGAAATCGCTGTTCTGAGGTGTCGACATGTTCAGCTTTCATTGAAATAGGGTCGATTAAACATTGTTCACTGTTTTAAGTGGTCCATGTTGTAATATAGACCCAAGTTTAAAAATAGAGACTGACAAATGTTTATGTATTGCAGAATATAGAGAGTCTCACAGAACAAAAAGACCAGTTGCAGAGTGCCAATTAGAAAATAAAGGATTTCCTTAATAATATCCATGAGTTTAGAAAGATTGCTGTTAAGCAATTCTTTTTTGATAATGACAGAGCATAAAAACTTTCAGCACAACAACTCAGGCAACAGAAAGTAGAAAGTGTCAACAAGCTTAAGCAGCCTATAACAAGGAAGATAAGCTATCCTGTAGATGTACTAGACATATTTTGGAAATTTTATAAAATTCTGTATAAAGCAGAGAAATATGGAGATCAAGCAAAGGTACAAAATTAAGTTTTTTATGAAAGAATTAAATATGCCAGGGTTACAGTTAGATGAGGCTCAATTACTAATAGGATAGGAGGAGATGAGATAAAAATGGTGATATATAACCAATCAACAGGAAAGTCCTCAGGGATAGATAGTACTCCTGTGGAAGTTTGGAAGTTAGGAGAGAAAAAATTATAAAGATCTGGAAGAGTTTGTTTAGCAGCATTTTAAGAGGAGGAGAAGCGCCAACTTTCTGGAAGAAAGCAGTGGTGGCTGTAATACCTAAAGAAGGAAAAGACCCATCAGATCCAGCTTTATACAGGCCAATTTCAATCCTAAACTATGATTACAAAGTGTTTATGTGTATAATAGATAAACTAATGACAAATGCAATGCCAAAATTGATAGACATGGATCAGTGTAGTTTTGTGGAGGGGAGGTAAACATGTGATAAGATTAATAGACACTGATCATCCAGAGCGGAGCTGAATATAAGAAAATACCACTGTTGTTGGGGGTGGGTCTTGAGGCAGTGAAAGTATTTGACAGAGTAAGCTGGGAGTTTATGAGCAGGGCAATGGAAGCATTTGCATTAACTGATAAAATTATAAGGTTGATTATGAGGATATATGAATGTTCGGAGATGAAAATTAAAGTGTGTGGGTTTCCCTCTGATAACTTCTGTTGAGCAGAGGAACCAGGTAGGGGTGTCCTCTTTCCCCTTTGTTATATGCACTACATTTAGAACCAGTGTCAAAGAAAATTAGAGAATAAGAAATTCAAGGATATATTTAGTATGGTAGTCAAGAAAAGTTGGTTCTGTTTGCAGATATTTTTATATTTGATAAGAAGAGGACATTTCAGTATTGTGGAATAGAAATAGCTGTATCCTATGTACCCATGCACAAATTGGTCCAGCAATATCCATACAGCATTTATGGAGACATGATAAAATGAAGTACTTAGGAGTATGGATTAAAAAGGATTCTAGTGTGGCAGTTAAGGATGTGTGGAAAGAGACTAAACAAAAGATAATACAAAAACTGAGAAATTGGATGCTCTGTTATATAGATATGGATAGGAAGATACAAGCAGTTAAAATGTTTTTAGTCCCTTTAGTTTTATACACAGGTTAGGCATATATTTATCAACCAGAGAAGAAGTTATTGGTAGCAATTAATTAAGAGCTGAAGGATTTTATCTGGGAGGGGAAGACGGCAAGAGTCAAGTGGGATAAACTGATTTTTCCAAATGAACAAGGCAGTTTAGGATTACCCAATTTGAAGGTATATTTCAGAGCTATGCAGTTAAGTCTGCTGTACATAACACAAGTAGTAAACCATCATTTGAAGTAGAAAGGGATGATGATGAAACAAGGGGGAAGCTCAAGAAACAAGGAAAGACTGGGATTTTGTTTGCAGATCCTTAAGGAGAATAACAACCAAGCAGAATATTATATTTATAAAGTAGCTGAAAGTATTCTTAAAACTGAGACAACAAGGAAATGGAGAAAGGAGAGTCTACCGATAGGGATGACTGCAATTAGAGATACAGACAATAAGCAAGAGAGGGATGGAATTTATTGGAAGCAAATGGTAAAAGAACCAAGGTTTTGGGAGCAAATAATTAGAGAAGGAAACATGATAGAATGGGAATAGGCCAAGAATTTATTTCCACTGCAGGATAGAGATTACCTTCCCTATCAAGGATTGAGATCAGAGTATAGGCAAAGAGAAAGAAATAGAGGGATAGATCCTAAGCATAAAGCCAGCACTGGGAGGGTTTTATTAGAATGTAGAACACAAGTTGCTTTTAAAAACTAAATAATTATTAGAGCATACAAAATATTGCATGATAACTATAAGAATCGAGGAGGTTAGAAAGAATTGAGAATAGAGACTGGATAAACAATGGGGTATACATATATATGTCTCCTAAATATGCAACATTTTTAGGATTTAGAAGATTTAGGATCTTTGCTTGGCAGTGTTTACACAGGTATTTCTATACCCCAAGTAGACTCCAAAGAATTTTTCCTCAGGTAGACAGCAAATGTTGTACGTGTGATAGAGATGAAACAGGAAACAAATTTCCTTTTAGTGCAGTGAGTTGCCAGACTTTAAAGATTCCCAGCAAACTGGTCTGTCAGAGATACTGGGTGAGCAAATTGGTGTAACTAAGGAAATGATTTTTTTGAGTTATGATGTAGAAAGAATTGCCTAGACATAGTAAGGCTTTGCTGAGTATAATTATGGTGGCTGCCAAAAAGCAATTACTAGAAAATGGAAATCAAAGTCTAAACCACCTTAACTAGAAGAAGTGAATATAGTAACAGAGATAAAACAACTGGAATTGGGATCTTTAAACAAGGCTAGGAGCAAATTACATAGTTAAAAAATGGGAACAATACAATAACTAGAAGATCTTGCCTATGGACATGGATAGACAGATACAACAGTAAAAATGTTTTTAGTCCCTTTATTTTATACACAGTTCAGGCATATTTTTATTAACCAGGGGAGAATTTGTGGATAGAAATTAATAGAGTTGATGGATTTTATCTGTGTGCGGAAGCAGGAAAGAGTCAAGTGTGATAAGTTGATCCTCTTAATAGAAAATGGAGGTTTAGGATTACCTGATTTGAGCTACACAGTAAAGGCTGTTAAACATAACACGACAGAAACCTACAATTCATAGTGGAAAATGATGATAATAAAGCAGGGTGATGATTCAAGAAATAGGGAAAGGGTGAGATTTTGACACAGATTCTTCAGTAGAATAAGTCATACAGAATACTATACTCATAAAGTAGTAGAAGGTATACTAAATACTAAGCCAACATGGGGATGGAGAAATCGGATTCTGTTGATATGGATGACTGCTATTGGGGGTATAATAAATAGGCAAGTCGGGGCTGGAATTTACTGGAAGAAACTAGCAAAGGAACCAGCGTTTTGGGAACAAATAATTAGAGGGGGGAGGTAATAAGAATGGGAAGAGGCGAAGAGGACATTTGGATTGCAGGCTAATGATTGCCTTCCTTATCAGGGATTACTATCAGAGTATAGGCAAAGAGATTGGGATGGGGAATCCTAAATGAAAGATCTGCCCTGGTTGAGTTTTTAATTGAATCTAGAACAGAAGCTGCTGTTAAAAAAAGATAATTAGTAAGACATGTAAAATACTGCAGAATAACAATCAGAGGAGGTCTGAAAAGGTTGGAAAGAGAGATTTATTTACTATTTTTTATTATTTATGTAACATTTGTTTGCCAGGATAGTCCAACTGGACAACAAGTGTCCATTTTCAGCGGAGTCCTGGGGAAAAACTCCATAAGTTTACAGAGAGAAGAAAAATTTATAAGAGAGACATTACAGAGTAGTAGCATACAGGCTGTAGACTTTACAGCTGTTAGTATACAGTAAGAGGATATTCCCTCTTTTGGTTGAAGGTACAAGTGTACAGAATATACAATGAGCGTAGATAAGAACCTGGTAGAGCACTGCAAGATATTTCATAATTGAATAAGAGTATATAAAAATTTGTTTTCCATATATACATTCAAGCAAATATACATGCAAGGGTATACATACAATATGCATACACATACATACACACACACAATATATATATATATATATATATATATATATATATATATATATATATATACATACATATAATAGATATATATATATATATATATATATATATACATACACGCACACACACACACATACATACACTCATATATAGGCTATTGCTCACACAAGGATAGGTATAGTTAGATGGTGGTGTTGTTTGTGTTGTCCAGGACAGATGGGGTGTAGAAATATTAAGTGGAGGAGACTTCAGGGGGTCAATTTCAGGTGCATAGATGTTTGGTGAAGAGGTATATTTTAAGTAGGCTTTTTAAGCAGGGTGTGAAGTTTTGTAGTCTGAGGTCAATGGGAAGGTTGTTCCATATTTTTGCTATTTCATGGGCTAAGTAAGTCCCCCAAAAAAAATACGAGTATATTTGTATGGCTCCCAAATATGCAACCGAAACTAGAAGGTCTAAGACTTTTGCCTGGAAGTGTTTGCATAGATACTTTTATACCCTAAGCAGACTACAAAGAAGTTTTCTTCAGGTAGATGGAAAATGTTGGAGATGTAATGGAGAAGAAAGAGATACTTGGAAGCATATGTTCTCAGAGTATAATAAGTTGGCAGACTTTAAAAATTCCCTACAGAGTACTCTGTCAGGAATACTGGGTGAGCAAATGCGTGTAACTAAGGAAATGGTTTCTTCGAGCTGGGGTACAGGATCTGAATTGCATAGACATAGTAAAACCTTGATAAGTTTAATTCTGGTGGCTGCCAAAAAAAAAAAAAAACAATTACAAGAAAATGGAAATTAAAAGTGTAAACCAATTTTACTTGAAGTAGTGCTTGTTGTAACAGAGGTTATAGAACACAAAGTAAAGGGTAGGAGTAAATACATAGAAAAACTGGAAATGGTGGGAACAATACATGCAGAAACAAGTTTTGGAGGAGGAATGAGGTTTAAGAGAAGGCAGGAACTGAACAATTTATGGAATGCCATTTTGATTATATAGTATAGAGAAATATATATGATGTATAATGTCTGTAAATGTGAACTTATGTTTGATTATCTTTGTATAACTGAAAGCTTGCCTATGTTACAAGTGCTAATTCAATAAAGGTGTTTAAAAAAAGACATATGAACCCTCCTTTGTGAAAGGACTGGCATGTTTACTGAACCTGGTGAACTTTTTTGAGAAGGTCACCAAGGCAATGTATGAGGTTAAAATGGCGCAGACTTACCTACCTCGACCTGGCTAAGGCATTTGATACAATACCCCTCTCGGTCATTGCTAACAAACTTACAGGAGTGAGCATAAACCCATATATAATGTACTGGAGAGCCAACTTGCTCGTGATGAGGCCCAGGAGGTTAGGACCGGTGAAACCATCCCCACAAAAAAGCCATTCAAAAATGGAGTCCCTCAGGGCTTCATAGTGGGCCAACTCCTTTTTGGCATCTACTCCTTGGAAGACAAGACCGATGTCAAAGGCATCTGGCTGACAAAGTTTGCAGATGATTGCAAACTAGGGGGAGTCACAGAATCCCCCCAAGATTCAAAAGGCATCCGAAAGTGTCTAACACAAACAAATATCTGGCGCCAAAGCCATGGCTTAAAAGTCAATGCCAAGAAATGCATTATTGCATTATAGTACCTTTAAGGAAGTCTGCCACCCCAGGAAACTAAGTGAGCCAAATATTAGAACTGCGTTAGGTAAAGAACCTTTAATTTCCTATAAAAGAACTAAGACATCGAAGGCCTTTTTTTGAAAATAAAGATTGTCAATT